>NW_025944383.1:159156-163837 GCF_000764305.2 Hyalella azteca
GCATTAACTGGAGTCAGCACATGTTGGCTAGAGAAAGGCATCAGTTGGTCCGCCAGCATACCCAGCTCTCTCAGTGGAGTTTGTTTTTGAGAAGCAATGATAGGTGCTATGTTGGGCGCAAGTGATTGGGCAAACTTATGCCGAACCAGTTCTTCTCCTACTCCAGCTTGATCGGCTAGGGACTGAATTTCCTTAAGATAAATGGATGGCCTGCCCCCGAAAGTTGTGGTCTTAATCAGCTTTTCAAAAATTTCCGGCTTCGTAGCTTCGTACTGACACAGAACTGCTGCTTTTAGTTCCTCGTAGTTATTTGCGTCAATGATTGCAGCTGGTAGTCTGGCTAGAAGGGTTGGAGGCAACTTTGTCACGGCAGTGCAAAATTTTGTAGTGGAACTGGTTATGCGTTTCACAGTGAACTGAGCCTCCAATATCTTCAAATAGATAGCGGCTGTTCCGTCGGTCCATTCCGGGACATGCACTTCTCCAACGGCACAAACACGCTCCGCGTTCAAGTTAGTCTCCTTGCCCTCCATGCCTTCGTGTTGAGGAGATCGACTCTGCTGCAGCCTCCCACGAAAGATTATGTTGCCAAGGGTGTGTGATAATCAAGGGTGTAGTATTGAGGAAAGTTTACGTTAAACTGATAGGTGATGGTGAAAGAGATGTGAAAATTAATCAAATCTGGCGGTCATAAATTGTGGGTAAGTGCCAGTCATTACCCACACAGTAAAACAAGAATGGAAATGAAAGAGACTGGAACTGAGATTTTACTGAAAGGCAATTAACAAGAAGGTGGGCTTTGAATATAAGTATTAAGATGGAAAAAAATAGTGTAAAGAATAATACCCTTGGCAACGTGCATATCTGTTGAAGATTGAATCTAATAAGTGATCGTCGTTGAAGATGAATGAAGAGAAATAATAATACAATATAACAATTATTCAGTCAATAAAAACTAGGAACCTATTAGAGCTTAAACTAACCTGCAGCGGAGATCAGCCGAACAATAATGACTAACAAGAAAATTCTGTGCGCGACGTTAACTTCCTACCGGTGTTGCCAAGGTAAAGGTAAATCATAATCTTATTACAAAATAAAAGTCGCAAAATGCCTTAACACTACAGTTTTATATCTAATGATCCTTTCATTAAATGGTCATAGTCTCGAATGTTCTTAATATATAATGGCCTTAGCTTTTTATGATCGAAATAAGTAATGTTCTCAAAATCTAATGGGCCTAATATATGTATAGTAGTCAAAGCATTTAATGGCGCTAATGTCTAATAGTCTTAATATTTAATGATCTTAGTACCAAATGGTGCTTATATCTAATGGTACTTATATTTAATGGCGCTTATATCTAAAGGTACTTATATTTAATGGCGCTTATATCTAAAGGTACTTATATTTAATGCCGTAGGGATGGCTTGGGAGGGAGAGGTCTATTATAAAACTGCTGCTCCACTGCAGACGTGGAGTGCAATGAAGGTAGAGGTATATGCGACCTTAACATGGAAAATAACAAAGGTATTAAACAATAATTACGCAAATATTAGCTAACTATTTAATTTTTTACTATTATGTCATAGCAAATAATTAATAATTTGCTTCATCAAAAATCTGATTGATATGTGAAAGTATTATATATAAGACAGCGGATGTTCAATCCGTGAATTCCGAGCAGGAGTGGTGCCATTTTATCAATTTCCTATGCGGAATTTAAATTACATTGTAGCTCCTCATTTGTTATCCGACGAGCAACTAAAGTGTAGGAAATTTCTACGGGTTTTTAAATCATCAGTTTTGCTACGCTAAACTTGATGAGACATAATTAATGAAGTTTAATATTTTATACGTTAATAATAAATTTTCCTGCCGACACCACGATCGCATTCACGCTGTAGGAAAAGGCAACTTGCAGTTCTGAAAATATAAAATCTATCAAAATTAGCGAAATTAGATTATTTTAGTAATGTTTTTATCGAGTGCTGTAATATTCTCCAATGTGCTACAGGAGGGGAGAAATTAATTAGCAGTTGAACGTTAATTTCTAATGAATCGAAGGATTGTTCATGAGATCACCACATTTGAAATTTATTATTATTTATGACTAAACTTAAAGCAGAACACAATTATCTTCGACTTTCAAAGAATCATTATAAAAAATCAATACAAAAATCATTGTAAAAAGGAAGGTTAAATTGAAATAGAGGTACAACCCGGTGCTGCCGATCAGACGATTTAATTAATATAGCATTTTTTCCGAAAATGTCCTGCTTAATTGTACCATTACCAACAAAAATTAAGCAACGATGTTTTTTTCGGATCAGTACATCATAATCAATTAATATCACTNAGGATAGAACTTTGCTTGAAACTTTGAGCTACGGAACTTTAGCCTCGTTCATAAATCATGCCTACGAAAAAAATATTCGGCAGACATTGTTCGTGAAAAACACGTACCGAACTTCCATCACTGTTTAGGTTATTTTGTAAATTATAAATATAATTATATAATGACTCAATTATAAATAATGACTCAATTATAAATAATGACTCAATTATAAATAATTGGGCTTACAATTCATTTTATAGCGTTAAAAATTTTAAGTAGAAAATCAGAATTGAAACAATCCTTATTCTATGAAACTTCGGAACTTCCATCTCTGCTTAGGTTAATTTGTAAATTTTCGATTGATAAAGCGACTTCATTATAAGTTATAGGGCAAAACATCCGTTTTCATAAAATGTGTCGATTTAGGTTGCAAATAAAATTAAAAAATATCATATTTCTATGACACATGATCTTCGAATTTAAGAATTTGATAGTGACGTGAACGCCCTGCATAGATATAAATTCCTGGTCATGAAATTTGAGGGAATTTATGGATTTGATATAAAATTACAATAAAGTCAAAAATTATTAACCTCTCTTTAAATTAACGCCAAATATTGTTTAAACAACATATTAGCATATTCCAAAGCATAAGAAATATTAAAATATGATCCCGACAAGTAATTTAACTTTCACGACCACTCCTCATCACCATCCCATATGAACATTTCCCAACCAATATAATGGACCGCTGGTACCTTTGAAAGAAAACGAGTATTATTTATCACTTTCATAAATCAAACTTTGCATTCTAAAAAAACATTGATATGCACCACTTCCACATGATTTACGTTGAAGCAATCTATGCGTTTTCTATGCAATCAAATCAAGAAGACGACCCGAAGTAGTACGAAAATTCATCATATAATTTTATTTTAGAATATATTGCTTGAATCTATTTAAAGAATTTCTGGTTCTCCACAGAGTAAATACATCTTCACAATGTCTCCAAAGCGCGAATTATATCACACTTGCGATTACACATTTATAATTTTCTTTATTATCTATGATGATGAATGGAGTGAAAATATTTCACATTCCTTAAGCGAAGATCATCGACTTTCCTTCGAGGCCTCGACAACTTTCGACCGCAAGAAACGCTGAGCTCAAACATTTCTTAGCTTATGAATCAGAAAAAAAAGTTTTGAAGGCAAAAACGCGACAGTTCTGGGTTAAAAAAATTCGACGAGGTGCTTTGAAAGCCAGAAATGCAACAATTCTTAGCTAAAGACAACGAGGTGTTGTGTAGGCCAGAAATGCAACAATTCTGAGTTAAAAACAACAAGTTGTTATGAATTAACTGGGATGGCGGTGCTATTCTTACGTCAAGCAATAATTAAGGACTTAATTTTTTATTAGTAATAATTTGTTGTTAAATTATCAACGTTGTTTCAACGTCATTTTCCACGAGTAAAACTTCGTTCATTTTCGTTCAATAAACTACACAGAGGCTACCATTGTAACATAGCAACAAATTTTTAATTAAAATTACTACTGATTTTGGTGTGCGATTCAACGATTGACATCTCTCAAAATTGGTGTGAAATTAATACTAATAAGATTTATTCAGCTATTTCAATTCATTTTTTTATTTATATCATAGATTCTTCTGACATCAGTATCAATATTCATCTCAGATATCACAGAAGTGACTTTTGGGTATTGTTGAATTCTTTCATTTGTTGTTGAACCAAATACTGAAACTTTATCAAGTTTCAAACAATGATTTAAATTGAGTATAATTAATTGTTTTTATGAGGTTAAAATGACAATTATTCCACCATAACTATAAACCAGGGACTGGCGAACGGTAGCATAGCCAACGAAGTACATTAAAAATGTTTATTCGTATGAGCTATTTAGGAAAAAATATAATAAAAAAGATTGTAAGAAATCTTTGTCAAGTTTGAACATAGCAGATAACAGAGATGCGCCATAAATAAAGTTTAAAATATTGAATGGTGCATTAGATAAAGAGTGTACTGTAGGGCTGAGAATTCAAGACTAGCCTCGGGAAATAATGATAAGTAACGATCGTTAACAAAGAAATGGAAAATTTTAATTGTAAACAAATTTTGAATGCACTCAAAAGTTTACTAACCGTAAATAAATTACCTTATAATTAAAAGAACTAACTAACATTATGCGCATTCCATCTCTTTTGCATCATAAATTTCAGTGACACTTATACTACCATCAAAATGACACTGTTCAGCATCATCACAACTACACTGATCTGCATCATCGCAACTACACTGATCTGCATCATCACAACTACACTGATCT
>NW_025944384.1:0-563 GCF_000764305.2 Hyalella azteca
ATATCAGTCTGTTTTTGAACAATAGAATTTCTGGTATATTTCTGGTATTTTCGGCTAGGCAATCTGGTATTCTCGCCTAGGAAAAACCTGGCAACGCTGCGGCGGTCAGGCGGATACGGGCCAGACTGACAGCAGCGGCGAGCAGCCTTACGAGTCGGGGCAACCACCCACGGAACAGGGGACAGTTTGCTGCGTATTGTAGTCAAGTGGACGCCCTTCCCTGTTGCCCTTACATCGGTCATCCAAGAGTCTAAACGACGCTCACGCAGTCCTCTTCGCAGGCAGCTCAGACGGTCTGATTGCTCGACATGTGAGAGCACACTGAAGTCAAGTGATTGGCCCAGCTGTGCAACCGTGCCAACGTTCGCACAGCTGGGCACAGCTTTAACGTCTAAAAAGTTCTATTTTAGAGCTGTGGTGGTGCTGTGGTGAGAGACTATCTCTCGCACCCAGCGCCCGGGTTCGAGACCCACTGAGGACAAGTTCTACCGGGAAGCTCAGCTCATGGTCAACTCAGCCATTCATCCAACTCTGGTTGATAAATGAGTACCTGGCTTGTCCAG
>NW_025944385.1:0-518 GCF_000764305.2 Hyalella azteca
TGTCTGCGTCAGGTCGTGTCTGCGTCAGGTCGTGTCTGCGTCAGGTCGTGTCTGCGTGAGGTCGTGTCTGCGTCAGGTCGTGTCTGCGTCAGGTCATGTCAGAGTAACTCAGAATACTACTCAGAAGGCCAGCTGCTCGCTCTGTGCAGGATGCAGCGCGGCCGCTGGCTGTGGTTGTGCGCCGTTCGTTTTGAACGTCTCTTCCCTAACAAAATTTAGAGTCGCCCCAGCTTCTGGTAGTCCAAATCAGAAGCTGCCGCGTCTGTAAATTTTCACTGGGTTTGGGAGTATAAGTGGAAGGCTTTTAAAGAAGCTTGGGAACTAGAATAGCAGTTCTAAATTATTGACCTAAAATCCGATTCCTTTTGAAATTTAAAAATTATTAAAAAATATTGTACACTGATCGGGGAAATGTAGCGGATTTAACACGTGTAGCGTGTAGCAGCTACACTGAGCGGGTACGCGTAGCGGATGTAACACGTGTAGCGTGTAGCAGCTACACTGAGCGGGTACGCGTA
>NW_025944386.1:0-755 GCF_000764305.2 Hyalella azteca
CAGTAGCACAGTTCATTCCTGAAATTACTCGTACACACTTATAACCACTTGTGTGTAAGTGCCTTCATAGGAGTAAGTTAATTCTATTTCATCATATCTGGCATTGGATGGTCTTCCTCTGTACCCTCTAACAATGAAGACTTGAATGTCAGTTTTTATGCCATATTATTATCTATATATTGTATTAAGTTATCAATTCCATACACTTAGAACCACTTGTATGTAAGTGCCTTCATAGGAGTGGAGTAAGTTAATTCTTTTTCATCATCTCTGGCCTTGAATGGTTTTCCTCTGCACCCTCTAACAATGATGACTTGAATATCAGTTTTTATGCCATATTATTATCTATATATTGTATTATCTTATCAACTCTATTGCAGGTCACAGGGGCGTTGTGCAGGAGGTGACGCTGAACACCAAACACGGAGTAGAAGCCAAGTCCTACGAGGCGGTGAGTTGCGTGCATGTCATGCTGTGATCTCCTCGGTGTATACACATACTTATATGATCTTTTTTAGGGAGCTATGAAAAGATTTTTAGATCAAAACAAATGAAATAAAATTTCCATTTGTTAAAAAATTAAGGTAGTTCGCCAAGTCCTATAAGGCGGTGGGTTTAGTGCATGTCATGCTGTAATCTCCTCGGTATATACACATACTTATATGATCTTTTTTAGAGAGATATGAAAAGATTTCTAGATCAAAACAAATGAAATGATATTTCAATTTGTTACCCTTTGTTAGAAATTAAGTGTC
>NW_025944387.1:0-486 GCF_000764305.2 Hyalella azteca
CCATTTCAACCATCAACGAACGCATGGAACTAAAACAAAGCTTAATATAAAGGAAAAACTAGAGAGGTGATGGAATTACCCACGATGTCGGAATACACCTACCGCGTTTACCCTACTTTTAATTTTAAATGTAAACAAATTACATTATAAAATTCATATTCAATATAATTCAAATTTCAATAAGCAAGTCACAACTGTCACATTGTTGTCAATGTCAGTTGTCTAACTCTGTTGTCACAACTTACAAGTTACAAGTCAAAGTCAGGCCACGCTGCGCTTAGCCTATATTTTTGCGAATTGCACGTTTAATTAAATATATATAGAAAATCATCTAAACAGACTAAAGTTGAGATTTGAGAAGTTGAGATCAAATAAATATCGAGTAAAATTGCATAATTCATATAATATACTATACTAAAAAAATTTAAAATTATCATTTTATAAATACTTTAAAATTTTCAATATACATACCTATATTTCAAGATT
>NW_025944388.1:0-1142 GCF_000764305.2 Hyalella azteca
GAAGAGCTTTACGGGTGTGGTGGCCATTGGCAGGTTATAGGTATGGGATAGGTGGTGCACGCCACCCTTAATTCACTGTATAAATCATATAAGCTCCACCTATGGGGTCCGCCGATAGCCACCATAAAAACATAGGTGCTCCACTCTCAATTTTTATTTGGGTGATAATCATTTTTCGCTCTACACCCTTCTCATTTCAATTCTGCGGTGTCAGCTTTTATTAGACCATATTGACTTTTATACGATTCTTGACAACCCGACCACCTTATCGATTTTGCCCTAAATTTTCACGAGCACATGCAAGTTTCGAACCCCCTAACTCGTTGCTCCAATCTTGATTCCCTTAAACTACTCGGCAAAAATGAGCTTCTATTGACCTAAACGTATAAAAAACTCATTATGCTTATAGGTGTCATTGACCGCTTTGCTTGCAATTTTCCAGTAATGGTTTTCGTAACCCTAGAAACAAATATGGTGTGCGAAATATGTTACTAAATCACTCGTTGGCATCCTCGAGGCTCGTTGCCACGTGTGCGACGATGCGTTTGTTAGGAGCGAGTCTGTAGGGAAACACGAGAAAAATGTACAAGTCCATCAAAAAGTTCAATTTTCTTTGTGTAGAACAGTTTCTTTCCAAAAATTGTATGCCAATATAAATTCTAAATAAATAAATCGGAAACTTACTTCCCTCCTGAGACGCATCTGCCATGTTATATATATATTGTTCTGCGATAATATAACATATAAAATACACTAAAGCTACCTCCGTTCAATAACAACTGTTTGATGGGTTTCAAGAATTATTTATGCCCGATTAGTTTGTAGTAGAAAAAATTCAAAGAATTTCAAAGCACTGAGATACATTCCCATAAGGAATATCCAGAGCTGGGCAGCGCTACTTTGAAATATAGCGCCGCTACCGCTCCATGCTCTAAATGTAGCGGGCGCTACCGCTACACCCAATTGATTGTAGCGGGCGCTACCGCTACAGTAAAATGTAGCGCCGCTACATTAGCCGCTACAAAGGCCAAAATTATTGGAAATCTCTAAATATGTATTGATCTGCTATTGGGATTTACTCATAAACATTTAATGATAATAAAACATTTTCAAAACATATCAATGTAACTTTATTGCTCTTA
>NW_025944389.1:0-313 GCF_000764305.2 Hyalella azteca
CTAGAAGCCATAGGCACCACATCTGGAGCAGTGCCTTACTTTGTGGTTAGTCGTGGAAAAAGTTATTAATGGTTTTTCTTCTTTTATTTCTGTACAATATCTAACATAATATTTTTTGTACCCACATAAAATAACGTAGAATACGATTTTAGCTTATTGAATGGAGTATACACTTTACCACAAAAATATAATAGCCAGATACCGACCATTCAAATAGTTCATTCAATTCAAGTGTTAGACAGTTACATTAATTGTAATCAAATTGAGTTATAACGAGTCTCAACATTGTGAGACTAAATAACTATCGCAAATC
>NW_025944390.1:0-523 GCF_000764305.2 Hyalella azteca
AGGTAGTTACAAATGCCTTCTCAAATCTTTTTCTTAATAAGGTGTAAATGAGAGACGCCTTTACAGAAGTTAGCTTTGCGATAACTTGCCTACGATCGTGCGACTGCTTGCCTTTCCATATTTATCTCAATTTAGCTTTATATCACACAACTTTTTCAGGATTTATAGCTACAAAATAATCGATGCACATGATTGATTAAAATATTCATTTTTTGTTGAACATTATTAAAAAATTATCTATAACTTTGCCTCATATTGAGTAATGGTGAACAATTTATTGATGATGCGTGTTGGCACTTGGCAACACAGGGTTTTTATTATTGTCTCATAATAATTTATTTCGGGAATAATATATTTCATACAATTTTGTTTGATTGAAATGAATAATTACTATTTATTCAAGTCATCCTTGCACCTGGTTACAGTGAAGATTTTCATTTATTTAACATACAAATTTTTTAATGAATTTATCGTTATTGCTTTTAAATAAACCGCTGATTCCCGGCATCTGTCTATGAGCCCC
>NW_025944391.1:0-596 GCF_000764305.2 Hyalella azteca
AAGTACTCGTTCTTTTGCTTTGAAGATATTTACAATGGACTTCTATGTAAGTGAAAGCTGATTACTATTAAGGCTCAAGTTTTCAGCCGTGAATCTGATTACTACCTTTTCCTAACCACATATCATGATCGTAATATTGCTGTTGAAACTAAATGAAATAAAACCGGCTGATGCGAATATGTTTGAGAGCTCGTCTGTTCGTGGCATTTGAAGGTTGTTAGTGAGTTTACAAAAAAACTACCTGTGAGAATCGGAAAAATTATCTAAAGGCTCTGCGCAATTCGCCTATTTGTTTGTAACTTGCAATAAAAATGGATGATCGTCACAAGGTTCGTCGATTAAGCGACTTTTCTTTTATTTGTGTTATTAATTAGCACACCTAATTTACCTCAAAACGCAACGTTCGCAAAGGCAGCTCGTATATTTTCTCGTTGGTTTCTTACACAGACTTCAGTCGATTGTTTCTTACTCTACAAGATGATTTTCTCTATGAGGGCTCGCAAGCAAGTATTGAAATTTTTCTGTGGTCAAAATTCAGGTTGTTAGTTTAAGTTTCTGCTGAATTTTCATCAATTCATAGCACAATTTGTTTCCTT
>NW_025944392.1:0-605 GCF_000764305.2 Hyalella azteca
AGGAAAAAAACGTTCTCTGCTCATTGATTAACTTTACTCAACGCAAGGTAGAAAACTTAGTGTCATTCGATACTATTTAATTTTATGTAATAAATTCATGCAAGAAGTAAGTTTACTGTAAAACATGTGCAAAATAATATACGTTTAAAATTACTTTTTAAAGACAACACTTCCAAAGAATCCAGTATCTCCATGCATTGTCTCTGACTTCACACCAGTGTGCAAAATTTCAGATCAATTAGACAGGTGAAAGTGTGTCAAATATCAGTTATAAGATTTGGAGCTGACAAAATTATTTTTTCAATTTTTTTAATTTTGAAAAAAATTTTAATTTTTAAATAATTTATTTTGACATTTGATTCATGCATTGTCTCCAACTTTACACAAGTGTGCAAAATTTCAGATCGAAAGGATAAGTAGAAATGTATTAAATTTCGATTACAAGCTTTGTAGCAGACAGACAGACAGACAAACAAACAGACAAGAAGTGAAGTTAAAGAGAAGTGTTGTAAAAAGTTGCGTGTAATTCAATTCTATTGTTATTTGGTGACTAGAAATGATGTTTATGGTGTAACGTCAATGTTAGTCCTTAACACGAGACAACA
>NW_025944393.1:0-1157 GCF_000764305.2 Hyalella azteca
TTTGAAATTATCCATATTATGAAGTTTCCCTTGAATGTTTTTTATCGATGTTCTTTTACGAAAACATCGATTGCTGCATGTAACGCTGTACCGTGATGGCGATGGTTGCGAATTAATTTTTAATAAGAATATTAACGGGTTGATTTGCGTTTACTTTGGCCCGTGCATGCAATTGGATCACTTTCGACGTCCCTTGATAGATTCTAGAATAAGCATCACTTATTTCAGGCCCATTATAACCATACTATTAAATAACTTTGTTCTATTTTTAGCGCATTTTCTCATTTATGGAAAAAATGCACTATTGTGCGCGCCATGTCCGTCTGTCTGTTCGTCCGTCTGTCCGTCCGTCCGTGACCTCAAGTTTTCGTCGACGAGAAAATGCGCTCTCTGTCACTCACTGCAGTGAGTACTGAGTTATATTTTTCTCATTATCTCTGCTTCAAAAAGGAATTAATGAATTTTGATTTCTTGGTCACAGAATGTTGGCTTACTTGCATACTCATTTTAGACTCTACACCATCAGGTTATAAACACAAATGTAAAAAAAACTCCTTCTACATCATATAAGGAGATTCCTACTCAGATACCGCAAGGTAATTATTTAATAGGTCAGTGGAGATTTGTTGTGGGCGTTGATGTCTCGAAATAAGTTTAGCCGAGATCTCACAAGGCACGGCGGGTCTGGCGACATTAATGCAAATGAGAACTGCTTTGTGTTGCCCTGGACGAGACTTGGCAGTCAAACCTGGGCCTTCGTGCGTATAAACTGCGTAAAACAACCAAGCCTGCAGCTTGTAGTAGCAGCTTTGCATTTTGTTCATGTATAGAAAACTTTAAAAATCTCAATGAAAGTTTAGAGCAGAGGGCTTACTAATATGAGATCGGAAAATAAGATGGTGCCTAGGAGCTGAAGAATCCTATTTTTAAATTAAAAGAACTATGAAATTTAAAAGGTATGATTGGATCGGGGACAGCTATATTGCGCAAATTAGATCCACTGATGGGTAGATCGTCTTAATTTTTAATGCTTTGAGCTCATTTATTTATTGGATAGATCTAAATTAGATGGTGAGAGCGCAGAAACGTGGGCATCAGGCTGCCAATGCGACGAGTAATCATGAGTTCCGTCAAGTAGTCATGAGTTCCGTGAAGTA
>NW_025944394.1:0-851 GCF_000764305.2 Hyalella azteca
GTGAGTGGCGGGTGTGGTGGGTGAAGTCCATAACCTCATTTTAATGATCCATGTGACGCGCACTACTTCACCAAACCCTAAGCCTGCTGTGGGTGACGAATGCTACAGAGACTCAACAAACAAGTTCTCTGCAGGAGCCAAAAGGTTGAACATGGTAAGGGTTAAAGATAATATAAGTTGAATAAGTCCGTTGTTAGGGACTATTCAATAAATAAGCAAAGTAAACTTTCGATGACCCCAGACATTTGACCAGTGATCGCAAATAAAGGATCAATAAAAACTGATGAATTAAGAACTATAATAATAAATTAATAATAAATACAAGAAAACAAATTACAAAACTATAAAATATAAACCGTGTGTCTTTCTAGCCCTTGCCTTTCAACTCGTAAGAACGTCCTAATTAAGTTCGGAGCCCCGCTGAAAAAGTAAGAATAAAGACAAATTAAAGCCTTGAATTAACGCAACACTAACGAATGAATATAACAAACAATGATAAACTAATATAAATAATAATATTCAATATTTCCAGAAAGGCCACCACTACCTCAAAACGAAAGATTAACACACAATAAAAAATCCTAGTACTTGCCTCTGTGGCGGATCACATAACAATGACAAGCAAGTAAACATTCATTTGCGAAGTCATGGGTGTTGAATCAAAACGGAAATGACAAATTAAACGAACCCTATTGTAATCCCTAACACCGTTGATTTAATGTTGAACCCTTTTATAGGCAGTAGAAAAGGGTTCAAAGGGTTTAAAACATTCAAAGGGTGAATGTTTGGTGGTTTTCTCACCAGACAATGCATTGAACCATCTTTTAAACCCCCCATCTAACCCTGCCCTG
>NW_025944395.1:0-11222 GCF_000764305.2 Hyalella azteca
TCTTTGCGGCCTTTACCTTCTGTGTTATCGCTATTTTCTGTTTTGTGCAGATGAGCTTTCATTTCCACCAGCTCGTTTCGTAACGAGTGTAATTTGCTACGCAACAAGCTCAATCCTTTCTTGTGATTCTCTTCCATTTCGGCTCTCTTTCTCAATTCCTGTTTGATGGTTTCCTCCATTTCGGCCTTAAAGACAGAAATGGATGGTTTTGTAGGGCTGAGTGAAAAAAAAGTTGTTCTGAATCTGATAAACATAAGTTGTTACCGGCCAGAACCTTTATAATCAAGCTTGTCGGCCGACTTTGTGGAGGTGACCTTAACGTCAGATGAAAGAGAGAAACTAGTTTCGTTCGTAGCTGTTTTTTGGGGTTGCAATAAGAGGGATGAGAGCGTTTCTGATTGAGGAGAAGAGAAGTGTTTTTGATTGGTCTATGTCGTAGTAGAAGAGGAAGGCGGTTGATTAGCCTTTTTTTGAGGTGGACTAATGCGCCATTAAGGAGCTACGCTAGGTACTACATACACTTCGGTAGCGTCGAGCGGCGGAGACGAGTACGGTGAGCTCATCAACGTAGAAGGCAATGAGACAGGAAAGTCAGAGACAAAATCATTGAAGAGGCAAGAAACGATTGATCTATGGGGAACTACTGTGTGTGTTCCTGAATAGGAATCTAAGAATATAGTAGCCTGCGTGCCTCAGATTCGGGATAGCTACATGACACCATTCTGATGGAGTTCGGAGGCCGCTACCGTGGAGAGGGGAAAACGAGGTCGACATGATGCTTCGAATAAATCAACAGCAGCTGCCGAAAAAGAGGGCGGAAGAAAGCAGTGAAAGTTGCATGATTGGTTCGAAACCATATCGGGAGGGAAGCTGTGAGGTGGAAAAAGCTCAATTAGTTCCAGGATCTCGCCAACATGGCACAGAAGAGAAATATGCCAGTGGAGCCCAGGTGGATGGCATCTCTAGGCTCTAAAGTGGAGAGCCTACCTATCTGGTAGCAGTCTGAACTGAACCCGGCACATGGAGAGACGGGTTCTGGAGCTTAGGGCGTAAGTGACAATATGTATAAGCTGCTAACAAAAGACGGTAGTAATGACAGAAGAAGGTGGGATGAGATAGAATTGTTCGAGCTGATTGGAGCGCTTTTGAGCAAGCGATGGAATAGACTCCATTGCTTTCAGCGGCGAGTACGTCTGTCGCGTGTAACCTGGTGAGCAACATAAGTTCCTCCGGCATGAGCCTGCATGGATGTAGATATTTATTGGTAGAAAGTATAAAGCCTCAAATCTTGCAAGTAGCGCAGAGCGATGAAATTTCATTTGCTCGAAAAGCTTGCAAATGTATAGGGAAGGAAGCCCTAATGCAATTCAGAACACAGAGCAGGTGTCACAGAGCAGGCGATAAAATTAAATTACGACTGGCTCGAAGATTAATGAAGACGATAAATATGTTTTTAATGCATGTCTATAACATCATCTGGATAAAAGTAATTGAGGAAAGAAGCAACGACGCCTGTAGTTGGAAGTTGGACATTTTTAGTGAAATAAAAAAAATAATAAGTAATAATTAAGGTAATGAATTAACAATTGTCTGATTATTATTTTTTCAATTACCACGAGAATACCAAAGAGGCGAAATTCCCCCCCAATCAAATAGTTAATTGAAACTACCCAGCTGCCATGATCCTTATTTCAGAGGAAAGAAAACAAAAACAAAATTATCGACGATGATAGGCTTACGCCGTTGATGTAACACAAAATACTAATAACACGGCCGACAAGCAATGCCGGTAAACTTGCAAATGCCATACTAACTCGGACGTAACCTCATCAGAGCAAGAGTAAGACATAAAATTATCAACTGTCATTTTGTATTCAATTACTCATGATTTCTTCCTGGTTAGAAGGTAGTTCCTCCATCACAATGTTTATAAACATATCCCTGTATCAGCCTTCCTTGTTTTACCCGGCAGGGACTCATCACCTTGACGATATCTATTTAAGATGTTAGTTCTAAAATTAACTAACTTAATCCCGGAAGAAGTTAGTATGAACCCAAGACGAACGCGTTAACGTTCCGCTCGCTAAACCTATAATCTGTACGCCGATATATTCTCACTAAGTATAAGTATCTAATCTGTACTTAACTCGTGCCTCATTTATCCTCATTTGTTCTCGGTACCCGAACCTACCTCAGGTAGTTAATAATAAATCAGATACGCCTAAAACGTGCATAGAAAAGCACGGCGTACATAGGAGCCCTCAACACGACAACACCGTACATTTGGCGCCCGAAACATAGTGCCATAAGTGAATAATGAGTGATTCTGAAAGTGATAAAGACAAAAAATCGATGCCAGTGAGATCTAAACGGGAACCAGTGCGATACCCTAAATCAGAAAGCGTGCCAGTAAAAAACAAAGAGGACAAGATGGATACTCAGCAATTAAGTACCCCTGACTACAGCAGCGCCTTCACGAGCATATACACCATCAGCGGCTACAGCAGACACTACGAGTGCGACTGGTGCTTCATCACAGTTAAACACACCGGTAAGGCCAAACGTCACATACGTACCCTCCCCTGAAAATCTACCATTGTTCAGAGGGAATATTCTGGATGGCGAGCCTCCCTGGATACCAAATACCCCAGAAACAGACGTACGTCAATGGTTGGTGCAAATGGTAATTCATTTCACCTCCACCGGCCTCACGATGACCGCGGCCGTATACAGCAAATTGCTTCGCATACCAATAAGAAACTAGGTGATGCACGCGCATGCTATCACGTTATCTACGACCAGCCTTCCTACACTGCAGCTACGAACGAGTGAAGAAAGAACTCTTCGTTGCTTACGGCAACGCTACAACGATCTCCTTCATCGACGCAGCTCGCGAACCTTTTGAAGTGACAAAATCAGCAAAATCAAGCAAACTAAACTCGGTTAACAATATCACACTTCTTCAAGAGTCTACTATGAAAGTCGTGGAAACATTCTTTGATCGTCAGTGTTTTAATGAAGCATTAGAAAACCGTCCTGGTCGTGAGCTCGTATACGAGGTCGTATTTGGTCTCGCAGCAAGCCTCGTATTTTCAAAACGCGCCATTACAAACACGCTGCTCAAACGGAAAGAAAACAACGACAACAGTGACGCTGGCAATCAACTAATGGCTCATATTCAGTCTTCAGAGCGCGACGTATATCGACAAAAGACGTCGACCGAAGAGCAAATAAATAAATTAACTACATCACGAGAAGAATCTGCGTCATCCCGCGCAGACAGCAGCATCAACGCACCATCATCGAGCATCACCGCGCACTCTCCACGAAGCTCGTGGAAAGGAAAGCGAACAACGTAGAACTAAAATCTATTATTTCGAAATGAAAGCAGTAAATGATTTGACTACAAAAAATAGCTAACTTTCAATTTATAAAAGAAGTTACAGGGTAAACCAATCATGGAAACTTAAAACATTACTATGTACACGTATCTATATCAGTATTCATTAAAAATATTTAAGTCTAATCCTCAATACTTTCTGTGGTCTTATCGAGCGGCAGGCCAAGTTGACGACGATGGGTGGTCAGGGCGATGGAGACGACGCGCTTCTTCAAACGTCGCGGCGCATTAAGTGGTCTCATCTATTACAAATTTCGATTGTGTCAGATTGTCAGTACCCAATGAAATATCGATCATTGTTTGATAGAATTTTAACTTATTATTGACGAGAAATTAGTATTTTTTGAGTAATGATTTGATATATCACGGCTGCTGTCTGACTTCCGTGTATCGGAAATCGTCTTGGGGCAAGCTTCTTTATTGATTTTGTTCGTTTTGTTTCAAATTGAGTATAGTCTTCAATCTTTAAAATACCGAGGCTACGGAATTTGTTCGGCCTTTCACTATATAAAATATGAATATGAATTTGAATAAATTCCTAAAATTTTATCTGAATGGAGTGCCATCAAACCTATAGTGTCTAGTGAAAAAAGTTCCTGGCTACATGATATTCTAAATCTTTTTTCGAGGTTGATGTTAGGAAAAAATTGCTGTACTGTGCCCCACTTTAGTAGCTGGTCTGAAGCAATATCCAGAGTTGATGATCTTGTACGTGAACTAATTTTCAAGTTTCAACTTAAATGTGTCACTGGAGAATAATATTATACTTGTTTCAGTCTTCATTTATAAGGTTATAATTCTTACCAGGATGCGGTTTTTCCTGATTTACGAATACAGTCTGTGCTCCTAAGAATGACTTAGCGTTACTTTAATATCAGGGTTGCCGAACACCGGCGGGAGTTTTCTTTTTGATCTTCTGCTTGCTCATCCGCCCCACTCTGCAGTGTGCCTTCACGCTAATATAATAAATAAACAATATGCAACACAAACTGTGCTGAACGATATATGCAACACAGACTGCGCTGAACGATATATGCAACACAGACTGTGCTGAACGATATATGCAACACAGACTGTGCTGAACGATATATGCAACACAGACTGTGCTGAACGATATATGCAAGACAGACTGCGCTGAACGATATATGCAAGACAGACTGCGCTGAACGATATATGCAACACAGACTGTGCTGAACGATATATGCAACACAGACTGCGCTGAACGATATATGCAAGACAGACTGCGCTGAACGATATATGCAACACAGACTGCGCTGAACGATAAGCTGAACGATATATGCAACACAGACTGCGTGCGAGAGCGATTTTAAGCTAACTGATTCCAACTGTTTTGCTTCGAATTGAAGGATTGTGCAATTTGTGCCGATTTTTTTTACAGAAAACATATCCCAAAAAGGCTCGCAGGTCTCATACATTTAAAATTGGCACTCGTGCTGTTTTTTTGTCCCGTAGTATGTTTTTTCTGGAACGTAGGTTTTAATTCATGTCAATTAATTTTCTTCCATGTTAATTTGGCTCCTCTGGAATTAATCGTGCATATATTCTCTAAATTTTTTATCTAATGATGGAGCTCGTTTTCGAAACGTTTTCGATGAAGATTTAGTTAATTTATTTGGCGTTTTCTTTGCTTTTAAATTCTTTGTGAGGCGAACAAATGATGCAAGTACTCGCTGAATTTGTTTATGCACCAGTCACTCCTGATATTGGCTGTCGTTGTACTGATACTATATAATTCATAGTGTAAACAGTGGTGCAAAAATTTATAGTGTGATCTTTTAATGGCTTAAATACATTTTACGACCAAGACACAGTCGGCGAGTGACTTAACATTTGTGCAATTTTCGTCTCTATAGAATAAAGAATAATTGAAATTATCACCGAAATCAAGAGCTTAGTAACATTCAGTAATAATCAACTAATTATTGCATTGTAAACAGTGTTTATAGTATTCATTACCTGTAAGGGTATTGGTATCCCGCTAGTGTAAGGTGGAAGGAAAAATGGTAACTGTTATTTCTGCATCCAATTACACTCATTCCGCATTGAAATAATTTCTTCCTGGTTAGATGATAGTTAATTCCTCCATCCCGATGTTGATAAACATATCCTTGTATTAGCCTTCCTTAATTTCCCTGGGAGGCTCATCACCTTGATGACATCTTTATAAGCTTGGTTAAACCCGGAAGACGTGAGTACGAACCCCAGATGAACGCGTTAACGTTCTACTCCATTAGCACTCTAAAACTATAAACTGTAAGCTGATATATGCTGAATAAGAATAAGTATCTAATCTGTACTTAGCTAGTGCCTCATCTGTTCACGGTACCCGAACTTACCTCAGGTAGTTAATAATTAAATCAGATTCGCCTAAAAGTGCATAGAACAGCATGGCGTACAGCTATTAGTGCGTGAACTGTGTGATCGATGGAGTCAATCCTTGCCATTGTAAGCATAGCCAATGTGGGCACGAAGGCCGTATGCCTCAGTCATGATCGCGCTGACTTAACCAAATATGCTGACAAGCCCTCTTCAGGCCTGCTTCCCTCTGAGACCTTTAAGATTTTTATCCATAGTACAATTTTACAGTTTCTGGATGTCTCCACCTACAAGATTGAATTACACCTTGTAATGCAGATTTAGAAATTCCAATAAGAAGCACTGACATTCATCGTTTGCTTCGCCTTGAGATTAGGCCAAGCCTATAGTAGCGAGTGACCAACGGACCTACTGCAAAGCCTCATCTCTTTTGAGCACTTACGTCACGCATTCAGTTTTCAATGGAACATCAATTGCAGTAGAACTTCTATTTATGACCTGTAGTGCGTAAATAATGAAACCCTACAGCGCTTGTTAACTGATCACTATTAAAGAATGAAAAGAATTTCAATAATATTGTGCTGAAGGGGGCTAGCAAAATGCGACGGAAGTAAAATTTATTTCTCGATTTGTTGAACAAGCTGTTTCAGGTTTAACCCCGTCCAACATACAGGCTGACCGCCTGGGGAAGGGCTAACAATTGGCATATAAAACATTGCAGCATTAAAGGCATGGTAAGTAATCATGTTTTGAATAATTTAATCTGAGATACAGCTCACAACCATAATATATTGTTATATTTATTCTATTATTTGAAGATTGCCGCTTAATTTTTATTGCAAGTCATTGCATTTCCTGACTTTTGATTTTTTGATATCCTATACAATGTCGTTGTAAATGATAAAATCGGCAGACATGTATAAGTGGAATCCGGGTATCGTTATTCTTGTAATGGTTTTGCGTGCAAAAAATATAGCAAATTGCGCTCATTTTTGTTGCTGTGAAATTTATTTGTCGCTAACGATACTTTCTATCAATTCTAAGTAGTAAGTTTTTGACATAACGAATCTATTTCCTTCGATCTTTTATCTGTTCACATGACAATAAACACTTTAATAAGCTTTAAGTATATCTCAGACCCACGTAGGCAAATGCTAACAAGATAGGGAGAGATACAACCTTAGTCCTTATATAGGTTTAGTGAAATATTGGCAGAGTTGTATACAAGGTTACAACGTTGATCTTGATTTATATAGTGTTGCTTTCAATAAACTTAACCTATATAGTGTTTAAGTTCTTAGTTTAGTAGTAGGAGTTGATGAATTTGATGGTTATGCAGGTAACCGTGGTTGCGAACATGAAGAAGAGTCCGATGCCCAAGCAACACGTCCTCTTTCGGCACATCCCGAAAACCATCTGAAATGTGAATATAAGCGAATAATATTAACATTGGAACCTGACTTTATATAACACTATCGGTTGATTCTTCGTCATGTAAGCTTTTCACAAAATCCAAAGAAGTTCAAATTATGTACTTTCGTCTATTTTTTATTAAAATAAACAGCAAGCCGATGGTTGAGATCATAACTGATGGATCGGTAGGCGAGACTTTCGAGGAGAATGGAAGTTTAGAGTTAACAGCCGGTCCGCATTCCAGCAATACAGTAATTGTTGTCGGGTTATCCGCTATTTCATTATTTGGAGACTAATTTATTACACCTAACACATGTAAGTAATTCATGCCTGTAAAAATGTATATAGCCAACATGGCAGATATTTAAACTTGAAAGAACTTTCAATTGGAGAATTGTTTCCTTATGAGAAGGTGATAACTGTCGTTATCACCTTCTTATTTTTATACAATTTTTCTTATTTGAGCTAGTTAAGAGGTCATTTTGTTGCTTTCAAATCTATGTATTTGATTCGTTTCTTGGTAAACATCATCTCGCGATGAGAATAAAGTCATCAAATGACAAATTTTGAGTCAGGAACATTTCTAGGAACTGCTTCTAATTAAAGTTTCTTCCTTTTTAGGAGAAAAACGCTATAAATTTTTAAAATTGAAGGAATCTTCCATAAACATAGGTGGTCGCAAAGTCTTCAAAGCGAGACATTCTTCTTTCAACCAATACTCTTTCAAATACTAGTCCCGGTGGTTCAGCTTTGGTTTACGATTGCTAATCAACGCCAAACTAGTGAGGTTAAGGTTAGGACGTTAAGATTGGGTTAGAAACGTTTGGGTTACGTCAGGGCAACTCAAGTTCAATTCATTCTCAATGTTTGAGCCACATTGTTCAATCGAACGAGTGAATCACTTTTGCACCGTTCCCCATTTTTGTCCCACTCCAGTTTCCCTGTATACAGAAGCGAGTCACAGTGACTCATTTATTTGACAGTCGGTAATAATATATCGCCGGATTAGCTGGAATTCAGAAATTATCAAAAAACATTATTACGCGCAATAGAAATGTTCACGCATGTGTGACACTGTGAAGTTAATAAATTATAACGACGGAACCGAATTGATATGTTCACTACTAAGTTCAATATACCTGCTGTTACATGCCTGCGAGATCTGCGGATGTAAAACTGTGGGTGCACAATTTCGAATGCAGCCCGTGGTTCTGTGCAAGGGTAGTGCTGGTTGTTAAGCGAGTTATGCTGTTTAAGAAGCGAGTAGTGCTGTTTAAGAGCGAGTTATGTTTGTTATGCTGTTGTTATTTACATGGGTAATGTCCTGCGGTAATTTGTGTTATATCATCTGCAAATGTTATTTAATCTATGCTAGGGAGTGGTTGGAGGTCGTGGATTTAGAAGCAGTATAATTGGGGGAAAGACAAGCTCCTTGGGGTTCGCCTGTGTGTAGCTGCTAGTGAGGACATGTGCCTATTCTGACAGATGCTGTTCTGTTTGTGTTGCTAGTGTTTTTGTAAAGAACCGTTGGAGATTTATTTGTATTTAAGTCCGGTTCAAAACTCCAAGTACACACCTTAGCTCCATTACGACAATATGCCAAAGACTGCAGGTACAAACAATTACTTTATTTTGAGAGTTCTGGTTGCGACCAGAAGAATGTGCCTCATTCCACGCGGCGTTGGGAGGTTGCACAATAATAGGATTGTTTGAAGAAGCGCCACCATTATCGACACCACTGAATTTAACGCCACAGCCGCCATCGCCACCACCGTCACCCACATCGCCGACCTCGCCACCACGGTAAGCGGCACCGGCACTACTGCAGTCTCCCATTGATGCCGTGAGAAATTTGATGAACTGAAAGAAACTCTACAAAATTAATTGGAACGTTTCAAGTGAGACTGCATGGTCAGTACCATCGTGCTTAACAACACTATCAAGTGTCAGTCTTGGAATAAGTAAAGCACCCATTGCTAGCCTGCTGTAAAAGTATAGTTTAATTACAAACGTCCAGTTCTCATCCTGAACAGAACATCGAATACATTGGATCTTCTGATCGTCAATAGAAAGCCTCCCTACTTACTTCTGTAATTTGATTCGTACACGGGGCACAAATGTGAACGTTATAAGACATTCTTTGTACCCAAATGCAAAATTATCCTCCCTCAAAGTCAAACGACAAAAATATTGTTAGTAAGTAATATTGAATCAGAAATTGACATTTAGAAATGACACGGAACCCGAAATTCATGCCATGCAGTCATCGGCGTTCAATACTGAAAAAGTCCGACCTTTGGCTGAGCGTCACAATGAGAATTCAACCTTCTCTGATGTTGCCAGTCAAAAAGTCGAAATCAACGATTGGCTTGTGGAAACGAATGCCTAGCGCGGTATTTGTCAGAGGTTGCACTCATGACTTGAGTTCATTATAACATAAACAATCGTTCAACGTAGATAATAAGTTAGTGGTGCAGGATCTACCGGCAATAAAACCATGTGGACAATCTGATAGGAGATAGTGAACAGTCAAGTGATCGATAATCCTATCCCTCACAACAGATTCCATTAGCTTACAAACAACACGAATTCTCTCATGGCAGAGTCGGACTCTCGCAGCTCAAAGCCCAGACAATAGATCAATCAATTCCAAGCAACTGTGCTAATATATTTAACCTTCAATGCCGTCTATGACTCTCCTCATCAGTCAGTAGAATGCCGGTTCAGCGGAAATGGATTACATTCATATAGAAGCACACATCGAAGTTTATTTTAACTCAATCTTGTTCAAATCGTAATTTCAAATCGTAAAATAATTTATAATGCTCAGATTCTGGTTATAATCACTTTAGATTATATTTTTAGATTCTGGTTATAATCACTTCTTTATAAGCACAAAACACCAGACCTACGCGTACGCCGTCTGTATTACATGGCATTAAAGTACATAAAACGGGAGGAGACACAAATTATTCATATAGCGAGGCGACAGCAGAAGACCCCGGCTGTAGTTAGCACGACATAAAAAAGGTAGCAAACGGAGACTGTAAAAAAATTTACTGCCATCAAATACTGGCTAGTCTGCCTCCGTTGCACTCAGCCAAATGTTCAGGATCACGGGCAGCTAACAACTGCCTAACCATACTAAAGCGAGTAAGCGACTGCTGATCTTGACTAACTTGGTTAAGATATGGCGCAGCACCGTGCTGATCTTGACTAATTACGTCACGTCCAGCAGCATACAAGTTGAACTGTCGTGTGTATGGCATTTTTGTGGACGATACGAATGACGAATGATCCAGCGGATAATACATCTAAAAAATCCTACACGTGAATATTTAGTAGCAAGTAAATTTGGAAACAACAGTTTCCTGTTGTTCACCGGTTGGTCTGTACTAAAAGGCCGATTCCTCTCTGTGATAACCCAGAAATCTGGTGGGCACCCCGGTATAGTAGGCAAGTTTCAACGCAGTTCATCTTGAGGCATCATGTGACAATACTCAAAGCGCATACAAAATACTCCGGATACAAAAACTACTCCCCAACGGCGGTGAGATAGTCGAGAGAGTTCCAGATTGATGCTGCGTAGAGCAAGACTTGACTAGGATATAATAGAATAGAAGTGTCGGCACTGAAGAAATAGGCCCATGGCCTGTTGCCGATTCTTGAATTTTTTGTGACTTGATTCACAAGGGATCCAGCCTTTGGAACCCGATCTTTCCATAACTGACGATTGATTGAGATAGCTGCTGAACTTATTGCCTGGGGCCGGATTATCAAAACTTCGTAACTTTTTGTACGTACGACAAAAAAGTTTTGTGGTACGTAAATACACCCTAATTTTGGCATTATCAAAACTTTCGTACGCAAGTCTTAGCTAGAAGCCTAAATTTTTTCCCCGCGCAAATGTTTTTATAATACCACCGCTAGTATTACGTTGTCATAGCAACGCCACTCGTAAGTCGATTTTGCGTAATTACGAAGTTTTGATAATACGGCCCAGCTGGTCCGTAATTTGCTAGGCATTTTAAGACTGAACATATGCTCCTGCATAGCTTCGTCTAGTCTGTTC
>NW_025944396.1:0-1718 GCF_000764305.2 Hyalella azteca
CCATAACTGAAACGAAAAGTGAAACCTCTGTCGTATTCCCCAGCTACCCGATCTTCGGACTGCACGGGTGCAACACGGACCACATTCGAGCGGGGGCCGTGATCTATCTCCAGTTTTCAACATTTCTTTGCCAGTTTTTGTTCTTTACTAAATAAATTTGTTATATTTTCGATTATTCGATTCATTTGTTTTTCTTGGCCCTTCGCGTTTTCGTTATTTCTCTATCAAAGACCGGTTAACCATCGAAATTTCTTCAAATTTCAATAAGCTACCTGAAAAATTAAATTTGCTCAAACTTCTGCTCGGTTTGTTAATGGTCGTCTCATTGCTTGCTTGATTTAAATTTAGTGTTCGTCTTTTAAATTGTTTCTTTAAATTTCTTAAATATGAGGTGGAATACCTTTAAATGGGAGGAAATGTTTCTTCGTGCTCTTGCAGTAATAAGTTTTGTCATAGCTGCACATTGATACTAATAATAGTCCCTTGATATAAACGAATTACTGTTCCAGCAGTCACGAATGTTCAGACTTGCTCGATGATGCCTAAAAACTCCAACTGTTAATTTTCATGTAAGCTAAAATTCGTAGGCATCCCCTCGAAAGAAGCGGAATGGACCTCCGTTACCTCTCGTCGTTTCTAAATTGAAAAAAAAAACAAACTGGCGGGGTGGCGCAGTGGTTTAAGTTTAGAGTAGCAGGATTGGAGCAGGGAGGTGCGGGTTCGATCCCAGCTCTATGCGCCAGTTTCTGGTCAAAATCGGCAAGGAGGCCGGGCGGTTTAGCACAGCAGAATTGTAGCAGTGAGTTGCGAGTTCGTGACTGCAAAATGCTGTGAATGTTTTGCGATGTTAAGAATCGGCGACAGGCCTACTGCCTACTAAACGCTGAAATCTCTATAACCTCTATTAAACTGTTATTCACTGTGTTGAATATTCTTATGAATTACTGGAGGCATCTAAAATAGATAGGTCTGAATTGGACTTGCAGAACAATTTAGAAACCTAATTTCGACCAATGTAAGTTTTTTATGATTTAGTTATTTTAGTGACGTGAAGCTTAACAGTTTAACCAGTGTTAGTTTGATACACTAGCTGTAGTGTTTCTGTTTGCGACGTGAAGTTTGAAGTTTAAACAGTATTAGTTACATATTCTGAGTGGTTTGATTTGGTTTATAATAGTGATGTGTAGTTTTTCACTTAACCAATATAATAGTTTCACTTCATTACGAGAAATATGTTTTCAGTTTTCATCAGCGTTCGAACTTGAATTTGTAGTACATTCAATGCAAGGTGAATATTTTGGAGAGCGATTTTAAAATTTTGTGTTCCAACTCTGGTTCATTGATTTGAAGATATTGGCATCTCTCCATATTTTTGGACTAAAATCTTGGCCTAAACGGCTACAGTTTTTATCCTCTTGAAGTATTGTTAATATTTAAATTTCCATGTTCCTTTGTCGTTTATTTTCGGCACGTAAACTTTAGTCTCTTTTATTATGTAGTTTGGTTTTTCTCTATCGATTGTAATTTTTTTTCTAAACTCTAAATCACAGATACGAGAGTGCCCATCTGTGTTTCTAAAAAACAATATACATAATCAATTAATCAAAAAATATTGTCAATATGGGAAGAGAGTTGATAGGGTTTTTGTACTTTTTATTCTTGGACTAAAGATTTGGTAATAATGGTAAATTACCTCAGTACCATAAACTCGGGATTTA
>NW_025944397.1:0-4500 GCF_000764305.2 Hyalella azteca
ACTTTTCCTGTTAAGTTTGTGTACTTACATACATTAAAATACGATTTTTCAAGTGTACGAATATTTATTTCCCCCCACTGTAAGTATCTAATCTGTACTTAAGTCGTGCTTCATTTATCCTCATCTAAGTCAAGGCACCATGCAAAACCTGCCTCAGGTAGTTAATAACTAATTAGATACGCCTAAAAAGTGCATAGAAAAGCACGGCCACGGCGTATATACGACATCAACATCGTACATCTGCTAAGAATTGTAACCGGCCAAAGCTGCTCCTATGTAGCGAACTAAACGTTATTTGAACCTATTGTTCACTACTGTCATGGATAGACGCTTGCAGCGCCAGGCCAAGACAATATATTAATTAATTTCAGGCAACTGGGCTCATTTATCTAACCTTCAATGCCGTTTATAGCTCTCCTAGTCATCGTCAGTCGAATTCCGGTTCAATGGCTATGGATTGAAATAAAAAAGAAGCACACTTAAAATAGTTTATTAAACTCAATTCAATTAAAATCTTAATTTCCCATATAAATAAAATAATTTATTTGACATCACTTTCATTAAAATGATAATTGCCCCGGGTAAAATAGTTTATGAAACTTCTTCACAAATGGCATTCAACAGTTAAAACTGATAAGCACGGCAAGGCACTTCTTATTGCAAGAAATATTCACACGGTAACAATTGTCAGCATAAAGTCACGGTAGCTACAGACTGACTAGGCTACGACCGCACTGTTCAGGTACAGACAGCTCACTCAACTTGACCGTTCAGGTAGACAGTGGGCAATCAACTAAACTAACTACTGCTGATACTGCTAGCACCGATCACGGGTAGGCAGCCGTGAACCACCAAATTTGTGCACCAATCAGCCTTGAAAGGAACGCCTAGTATATTTCTGGATGACCACCAATCAGCCGCGGATTAAGCCTTCCGTCGGTAACCAGCCCATGACATCATCTTGCTTTAAATATTAGGAACTTTACGCCATCATATTCTGAAGCGAATAGCCTAGAGAATAATGGTTGTACACCACTGAAGGTTACAACGAATCATCACTTCATACTTTGACTTTAGCTCGAACTGTAACTAACGGAGAACGGACTGCTACCAACCAGCCCAGCTCGCCTGTGGAACTGCATGCTTCCTGCCCTGCACCACCAGATGGTCACATTTAGCTCACAACATCCGGGGTTAGGTTTCAGAAAACATAGTTCTGTTCCAAATCTATTTGGAACAGAACTATGTCCCTTCGACGAACAACTTCCGCAGCTTCGCTAAATTACGTAACTTTTATCTCACAGCATCCGGGTTTAGGATTCAGATAGCATAGTTCTGTCCCAAAAATTATCGTCGTACGACGCGTGGCCGTTCGACCGTAGGCTGATTCGACACACGGGACAGACTCGGACGGCTTCGGCGCGCTCCGTCCGGGCGGTGTAAAATTTTCTCGTGTTTTGGCAGACGATGCTGGGCCATTCTACTTCAGGCTACTTTCCTGTGGGCTTATTGATCTAATTCAATGGATGTGATCTGTTGGTTGCTTGCAGCTTATAATGTTACAGTCAAACAGTGTTATAGGCTACGTTCTTGATGAAAGGGATCATGATAGTCCATTCGATGCACGGCAGTGGTGGTTTCCGACAGGCGTCCCCCGATCACGACCAGTCGCAGTCACGCAGCTCGAGGTCCTAACGTAATGTACTTGGTGTGACTACACAATGAGTGTGTGACGGGATGCATTTTATTCGATATTTTTTATTTTTAGGAGCACCGTTTTGACCACGTGTTATTTTGATGATGTTCTTTTGTTAGATTAGTGAATCATTATGATTGTATATATTTTTATGACTAGAATATGGAATCTCGTTACTGTGATATTATTTTGAATGACTATGGAATGCGTAAGCGTCTTTTTATTTCGTGACTGAAACAAGGAATCTCCTTTGCTGCGATATCATCTGTCTGTAGCGTTGCGTTGCAATCGTCTGCTAGGCGCAATGTGTCGTTTGCTCGCCCTGACACGTTTAGACTTATTTCTATGATATGTAAATCGTAAAATATTACATGACCTATTATTATTCGCTTTAAAATATTATTCGCTTTAATGCGCAATAATTTTGTCGAAGGACTTTATTCTTTTGTGATAATCGTAATGATTTGCTGTTGTCGAATCAGTGCTGTCAACCTACGATACTATCGTTAAAGTAAGGACTGCTACATCGCCATCTTGCGTAAGGAAAGCTAGACATCTTAGAGGTAGATGTTCTATAAGAAGTCGATTATAACTTGTGGTCATTTTGTCAAAAAAGTTAAACTCTCTATTGATATGATTTTATTAGGAGAAAATACTTCTCATTGTATTTGATAATGCTTTGTCAATGTTCATTTGTCTAGTCTATTGACGAACTGGTATCAACTCACGCGCTAGCGAGTTAATGATCCTCGAGAGTTATTCTATCTTATATCAACTTTCACTTTTCATTATTTGACCAAGGGATTATATTATGATTTTATTTCATTGTGATATACTATATTTTCTATTGTTTTTGCATATAAACGCTTTTATCAGCCTATTTCTTGTACATTGTTAACGGGGTGTTGAAGTAAGCTCATTTTAGCTGAGTTAGCCCCCGGGGAAAAGAAAGTTGTGAGTGCTCAGTGGTACTGGGTTGGGGTGTACATGTTTCGACTCGAATTCAGAAAGCCAGATCTGAGCTTCCAAGAATAAACTCCACCGTAGTTCTAGACATAACTAATGAGTTATTGTGTTATTATTATTAATGAGTTCCTCTAACGGCCTAATAACGGCGTTGGTGGAGTTCTTGGTTAGTTAGTTCCAGTTGCTGGTAGCGCTCTGGTACGGTTAGTTCCCGTGCCGAGCACTTCTCGTGTTGTGGGGGCTAATAACCTCTGCACTCGAGTATATTTGTCAGCGTTCTGGTACAGTTTTTGCGGTACCGTTCGCGCCTCTCGTGTCGAGAGTTAATAACTTCCGCGCTCGGGAGTAATCGGAATTTTGCAGTGTATTAGGGCTGAAACCCTTCGTCTCTGCGGTTCGCTGTCGGCATTTCGGTGCGGTTAGTTACCGTAACATTCTGTCCGTTTTTGTGATTTGACAGTGTATTAGGGCTAGAACCCCTAGTTTCTGCGGTTTGTTGTCGGCATCTCGAAGTAGTTAGTTCCCGCACCATTTGCTGTCTGTTTTTGTGATTTGGCGGTGTATAAGGGCTAGAACCCCTAGTCTCTGCGGTTGGTTGTTGGCATCTCGATGCGGTTAGTTCCCGTACCAGTCGCTGTCCGTTTTTAATTTTAATTTTTCCCAGTTAGTTACGGTCAAAACTAATCAAATAATTAATTTTTTACAGCTGTTTCTCAGTTTGCGCTTTCATTGATTTCTTCGAAATTTTCTACTAAGCTCTCATATGCCTCCACCTTTTTTCCCTGTTACTATATAGTCCTTGGATTTTACTCGCCAAATGCTAGAAAACATTCGTATAGAGCAATAAATTCCCGAGAACATTACCGAAGTTCCGCCATTGTCGCCAGAATCATTGAAATGGAACACAAATTGAATCGGGAAACGGTGCTACCGTCTACACGTTCCGACTTATCCGCACAGTTCGTCGAAAAATATGCTCTGGAGCTCAGATATCGCTGCAATTGTGCAGTTTTCCCGCCTGATTCAAAACTGCGCAGTTTTTTTGCTTTCAGGTGATGCACTCAATGCGGCTGAATGAAAAACTGCTGAAACCTTGGGTCATTGCTGATGCTGACGGCACCATCACATCAGCTCACAGCAACTGTATGGCAGGGGTTGAAGAGACTTGTACACGTATTGGAGCGGTATTACTCAAAGTCGACGCCATTGTAAGAAGCAGAGACAAAACAACAGTCACAGGTCACTCGTCGACGTTTTATGGTAACGTCGAGAACGCGTCCTACCTTCAAGCAAAAACTTCAAAAAGATACAAGCGCAATAGATTGAACACGTAGGCGGAAGCTAGACCATGCAACAAATATGTCGGCCGATCCCACAATGCATCTCGCGATTCGGTGCCGTGACGTCATCCTTGCGAGCCCGAAAAAAATTATATTTGAATCTGATACTGCTTTCTAGCGTTCATTCATTCTATTGTTCAGGGGAGCCATCAATCGTCAGCTATGGAAAGATCGGGTTCCAAAGGCCGGATCCCTTGTGAATCAAGTCACGAAAAGTTCAAGAATCGGCAACAGGCCATGGGCCTATTTCTTCAGTGCCGACACTTCTATTCTATTCTATGAGCGCAACGAATAAAATAGGCCCGAGAACGTTTCCTTGTGGCACGCTGCTGCTCATTGAAGTTCACACCGTGCAGAGGTGGGCAGTATAGCGCGCTACATGTAGCGGCCGCTACATTTTCAGTAGCGGTAGCGGCTCTACATTTAAGGCAATGTAGCGGTAGCGGTAGCGCCCGCTACATATTTAAGTAGCGATACGAGGTTTTGCCGCTACAGCGC
>NW_025944397.1:4939-10308 GCF_000764305.2 Hyalella azteca
GCTTCTGGCAGATCGTTTATAAACGCAACGAATAGAATAGGCCCGAGAACGCTTCCTTGTGGCACGCCGCTGCGCACTGAAGCCCAGTCTGATACGGACCCATTAATACTGACACGTTGTCGCCTCCCTACTAGAAAATCTCTGATCCATTTGAGTACATTACTCTTAATTCCCAAAGACTTCAATTTACGAAACAGCCGCTCATGTGGGACACTGTTAAATCATGAGGGACACTGTCAAATACCTTGGCAAAATCAAGGTACATTGCATCTACTGGCTCCCTTTCGTCCAGCAGGCGGATCCATTCGTTCAGAGTTGACGAGAGGTTAGCGGTGCAGGATCTCCCGGCAATAAAACCATGTTGACAGTATGATAGGAGATTATTTGCAGTCAAATGATCTATCAGTCGATCCCTCACAAACGAATTCCATTACATAGCAATTGGAAATGGCTGAAATTTGATTAAGCTATTAGTCAAGTACTTATATCATTAGTCTGCTTATATCGCAAGTTCACAAGGAATTTAAAAGCAAAGAAAAGGCCAAGAAAATTCAACATATCGATATTGAAAACGTTTCGGAGTCCAGCTCCATCATCAGTTCGACTAAACTAAAAATGAATAAAATCACTTTAAAAGTCAAAATTCAAAGACAGACATAAAACCTAAACAAGACCTAACATTATATCGAAATAAACAGGACTAGTTATGAACAACTTAGTCCTAGGGCTGTCTCTTATACACATCTAGATGTGTATAAGAGACAGGCACTATACCTAACACTAACAGTGGTATACCTCTGAGTCACTTGATTTGTTTAGGCAACTAGCGCAAAAAGGGCTATTTATATGATATTCATTTATCTTACATGAACAAATCTAAAACGTTTTTAGTGAACTGACATCCAATGTCCGTAGAATCCAAATCCGATATCCGTAGATTTGGAGAGATGATCCCGTGTTCCGAGAAACTGAAAGCAGTACGTTTTTGCATTTTTGAACGAAGTGTGAGAAGTTACACAAGTGACAAGCGGGAAGCCTGCCGAAGACCACCACTGCCCTGGATGTAATGGAATATCTGACATGACTCCTGCCCTCCGGAACGTAGCCTTCAACACTTCTGGAAAATCAGGGACGCCTGTCAGGCTGTCGGAGACCACCACTGCGACTGCCGTGCTTCGAATGGAGTCAATGGACTATCATGATCCCTTCCCTGAGCCTGAAGAACGTAGCCTACAACACATCTTGACTGTAAGTAATATCAGCCGCACGCCACCAGACAGATCACATCAATTGAATTAGATCAATCAGCCCACAAGAAAATAAGCCTGGCGTCGTATGGCCCAGCGTCCGAGCGTCGTCTGCCAACACGCGAAAAATTTTTACACCACCCGGACGCCATGGTCAGGAAGATGTGCCAGGTGCGTGGGAATTTATATTGTCATTTTAACGACCTGCGCGGTGCGCCATACTATGCCGGTAAAAAAAATGTGCCGACAGCGCCGTACTTTTAGAAAGCTAAAATAGTTTAAATATGGATGCGCGGCAATGCAAATTACGTAATCACACTGAAAAAAATCGGTTTTCCGATGCCGACCGCCAAAAATGGATTTCAGATTCGTAATCTACACCCCAAAAAACATATAATTAAAAAAAACACCCTTTTTTTTTGGATGTAGTTAATCTGCAATAATACCTGAATATTCATTCATAGATCACAATTCAATCAGACATGAATTACAGAACTAAGGAAGGCAACATGGCTTTAGATGTGCCATCGGTGCCTTCTAATGAATGACTGGACTCATAGTGGCAAACCAGAGATTTTTTAGAATCAGTTCATTTTTAATTTCCTTATTTACTCGAGATTTAAACCAAAATCTTAGATATGATATGTAATGCTGGTATCCATGATACTTTGGTCTATTTATAGGTCTCAAAATTGAACTTGAGAAAGAGTCTAAAAAACTCTCCTTTGCCACTATGCTTTACACTTTTAAGAAGATTGTAAGAAACCCCTAGATTGAAATTTTTGTCTAAATGAATGAAATCTTGGCTCCAAAGTGACCAATTTTTTATATTTGGAATCTTGCCACACAATTGTGCAATTACATTTGATTGTTTTTTAACAATTAGATGGGAGACAGTTCTACCTAGCGTGAATTTTCACTTGGACCTGGCGCCGCTACGAGGATTTAACCCCTAACTGTTAGGAGCAGAGTACTGGTAAGTCCCCAGAAAAAATTCATTAAATGTAAGCCAGCTTAGCTAGGCATTTACTATACCTCAAATACAATGATATATGGCTATTGTAATAATAGTAGCAACTAGTGACTGGATTGTGCATGGCTGGGGGGGGGGGTACCAGTGTGGAATTGTAGAGGGGTATTAAAGTAAGCATTACACATAGCATATTGGAAAGCAGGGCCTGTAAGCTTGAAAAGGCCACAAACTCTTCCTTTTCAGTCCATTATATACATATTTGTTGATGATATCCCTTTCCAAGTGTGATTGGTTGATGGGATTGTGATGTCATATGTGTGTGTAATTGCCCATTCTGGTAGTGGCAACTAGAAAGGGGAGGGCGGGTGATAGGTCAGTTTTTCTGGGCACTAATGCCACTGGTAGCTCCATGACCATCACTGGCTCGCTGACCCACCAGAACCATTTTTGCATTACACAAACACATTACACCTGGACAAGCCTGGTACTTAGTTATCAACCAGAGATGGATGAATGGCTAAATTGACCATTAGCTGAGCTTCTCAGAAGAACTTGTCCTCTGTGGGGCTGAAACCTGGGAGCTGGGTGCGGGTGCAAGAGACAGAGTCTCTCACCACTACACAACTGCCGTCAACCGGGTCTACTCGGGACGGGCAGGGTAACTTGGGTCAGACCTCCGACACGGCATAAAACTGTTTTAGTAGCAAAACTAATTGGAATATTGCAAAACCAAATATAGTGGCATAAACCAAATATAGTGGCATTTTTTCTATCTATGTAGTATAAAGGAAGTTGAACAATACATTTACTAGCTTTGAAAAATTCCTGAAAAAAATGGTGAAAAACAATATTTTGAAAAGTTACTTCTGCTAAGGTCTGTAGTAAAAAAATATTTGCCGTATTAAAAAATTTCGCTGAGAAAAAAGTGGCAGACAAGTGTCAGCATAGAAACGTTATTTGCAAAATTTACATACCTCAATCAAAAAAAAAAATGGTGGCCATTTCCGCATGGCGGGGCTACTCGGGACACCCCCCGGGGCTATTCGGGACACCCCCAAAAACGCATTTACAGCAGAACCTCAGTTAGCAAAGGCTCCAGTTAAGAAAAAAATTGATTAAAAACAAAGAATATTGATTACATTAACCTCGCTCAGCGAAAAAAAATTTCACTTATCAAAAAATTAGTGCATCATTGGTCATCACAAAATTGTGCATAGAATGTCATATATAGAATTGTGCACCAGGCATCATAAAAGGAAAAGTAATTGACCTGAACTATGATTTATTTCTCCAACACATATCATGGTTGTCACTAAAACATTCCTTTCTGTTTCAGGTATGTTTTTCACTATCTTTTTAACACGTTTTTCTAAGCTTAGCTTCGTGTTTGTTTGTTGTTAACATTGACAACAAAAATTAGCCCACTTCTGATTGCTCTAGAGATCTGAAATTCGGCGTGCAGGCTATTTTCACCTAACAATTTCAGATACAATCATAAAAACTAGCAATTAGAGGCCTAAATTAGCTTGATTGAGTAAAGTATATATAAATGGACAAGCAGGCGCTTACGCTGCGTATCATTGATACGTATGTCAAGGCAAGTAAATTGGCTCGCAACAACGTTTTTCATGTGTAGCAATGGACTAAAAAGGAGAAAATAAAATACTTAAAAAAAAACTTTTTGTAAAACCACGTTTTTCTTGTGGACTAAAAAGTAGAAAATAAATTATGGCTCGCCCCAAAAAACGTGGGTCGGGCTGTACGTTCACCATCAAATTTCCAAAATTCGTGTGTTGTGTGCTTTTTGCTTTAATCATAAATCTGCCCAACACACGTTTTTTTGGGGTGAGCCATAATTTATTTTCTACTTTTTAGTCCACAAGAAGAATGTGGTTTTTTAAAAAGTTTTTTTTTAAGTATTTTATTTTATAGTAAATTCACTTAACCCAATTAAAATGGTGTGAAATTACAAACCATTCTATAAGCTTACAGATACAGAAAAAATGCTGTAAGGCTGCTGATATGAAGCTTGCAGTGGACAAGGTTGTTGTAAATGCTCAATGGCATGTTCATGGATATGGTAATATTGCATCAATAATACAGTAGTTAATGTATAGGTAATATCATATCGATAAATGAAAAAGAAGTAAAAATCACAGAAAATATCATTTATTCTACCTCTGCATCATCTACAATGAAAGAGGAGGACTTCAGAGTACTGTTAGTAATGGATGAGTACACTCTGCATGCTTCAAATGTTTTAAAATGAAGTTTTATTCAAGTGTCCTGAGTAGCCTCGTTCGATGGGGGTACTTACACTACGTAGTAACTTTGACCACTTTTCATTTTTTAACAAAAACCCCCAAATTTCAAAAACTATTTGACATAGAAAAATTTTGTCAATGGCCATTAAAGGCCTAATACTGAGGCTACATAACACAATAGAAAGATTTAAAAAGTTTGCATATCTAATAGGTTAAAAAATTAAAAATGTGACCCACACAAAAGAGCTATTATTTAAAGCCTGTCAGAGTACCCCCTCCAATTTTTTTATTTTTTGGTAAAATAACTCCAGGTTTTGATGCATAGTGGTAGAACTCTTCTGTTACATATGCAAACGACAAATTTTAGGAAAGTGTCATAGTTTGCAAATGGGGGGCGCCGCCCCCCAATGGGGGAACTTTGACCTCCTAATGGCAGCCATGACGAGGTAAAATTGACTGGCTTGGAAATTAAGTTGAAATTACCATAGGTACCTATATAACATGTTTTATGTGTGATACACCTATTAATGTTTTTTCTTTCTGTTTCAGACTCTACAGAGTCTTATATAGGGTAATTCTAACTTAATTTCCAAACCGGTCAATGTTATGGCTGCCATTAGGTGGTCACATTTTGCCCATTGGGGCGGTGCCCCCAATTTGCAAACTATGACACTTTCCTAAAATTTGTCGTTTGCATATGTAACTAGAAGAGTTCTACTACAATGCACCAAAAACTGGAGTTATTTTACCAAAAAATATAATTGATTTTACCACCCGGTCTAAGTTACCCCAAGAGCTGGGGTAACAAAGACCATCACTTTTTTTGAAATTACATAAAGACTATGAGAGGCAGGAGCCAGCAATTTATGGTGAGTGAAGCTAGAG
>NW_025944397.1:10416-67883 GCF_000764305.2 Hyalella azteca
AAAAAAATCATGATTTTTTTATAAAAAAATCAAGTGATTTAATCACATGATTTAATCATTTTGATTTAATCATTGCCAACCCTGAACAAAGACCATCACTTTTTTTGAAAACACATCAAAACTATGAAAGGCAGGAGCCAGCAATTTATGGTGAGTAAAGCTAGAGTATAGGCCTGTATTTTGCATGTTTTAACTTAAGTTTAACTTACCTAGTAAAAAAATGGCATTTTGAAAAAAAAGCTGTCAAAGTTACATCATTTTCCGGTAATTGCAAAGTGAATAAGAGTGCGGATAAAGAAATGACACAGTTTCCAGGGTTTGCACTCCTATTTTGGCCACCGTGCTCCTAAATTCAAATTACATAAGTACATGGTCATTTAGAAGGCATTTAAAGTGCCACCATTCCAAATTCCACAAAATGTTGCTGATGACAGTCAGCCACACATTCTTGTAATAAACTGATGAGGAAAGACTGATTTAATAATGGATGTAAATGTAATACAAGCGACATCACACAACCTTTGAGCAAGCTGTACAATGGTTGTTCAGATGGCCTAGTTTCTTTCTGGATATAAATTTCTAGTTACTTTGGCAAAATAAATTTCAATTAAAAGGCAACATTAGCTTGAGCGGAAGTAAAGCGTTAGTGAGCAACAAAGGTGAATAAAATTAGTTGTAGGAAGTAACTTCCATATATTCATTGGAATAAAAGCAACAACTTATTCATGCTAGATTTAAAATTGCAGACAATATTCCATCATTTTAAAGAAGAAATTGGATGTTTTGTGATATTAATCTAATCTAGTACCTCATAATCAATGTTTGAGCAGCAGCAGCAAAAATTGTACATGATCATTTAGCTAGCCTATTATAATAAGTAGGCAAAAATCTGCATTGTTTTTGTTATGCAAATGCATGAAATTTAATTTTTTCATATGCCCACCATGTGTATTTCATATGCCTTTGCCATACAGCTATGCACATGTGCATCACAGCACAGATATATATGTTATTGAACATGGACATATATGTGTTCAATGTTGACTACTGCCTGCTGCCAAATTGTTCCCTCATACTGCCAGTCTATGCACATGCATATATTAGCAACTACCAGTAGATTCTTGAAATGCCAGCAGCTGCAGCTGCATGACTGTATCCTCTTTTCATCTGGCTATTTACATGCACCAAATAGTCTTACACACATTCAGTGCCAGCAAGGCCCCTGCTCAAATGTCTGCTGCTGTGCTCAATTCTCTGCTCTAATTGATCAGATTGAAATTGTCCTACACAAACTTCACAGTTAACCCTTTACTGCCTGAATTTCTGGGTCAAAAATAGATAATTTCACTTTTCCGCTTTTTGGCCTCACCTTAAAGCTGACATTCTGGCTGTTCCAACGGTACCAACATCATCTCTATACGTTGGTTTATGCCTTGACGACAGTTCGCGAAGGGGTTAGGGGTGGGGGAGTTCTTTCACATTTTGGATAGGCAAAAATTACCGCCCAGGCACATAAGTAGACGACCTGAAGATGCTGATCTTTAGTTACCTGGCTGCTGTCGTGTGGGATGGTGCTCATGCAGTCGTTCCCACCATCCTTGACCGAATTTCAGCTCCAGTAACATCTAGTCTTGTATCCATGTCACCTTGAATGCCTATTTTGAGGCGCTTGGGACTTTGCCGCACTCTACTGAACATTCATACTTATTGTCACTGCAAACCTATCTCCTCCGAGAGTTTTTAAGCTACAGCAATGAGAGATATACCGTTCAATTTGCAAATAAAAGATCTAGAGATGGTCATAGCTCTGTCTCTTATACACATCTAGATGTGTATAAGAGACAGGGTCAATACAATCTCAACCTTTCAATATACAGGGTGGGGGAGAACCGATTGAGCAGTTTTGAGGTAAAATAAAAGAGTAATGGAGGTACATAAAGAAGAAAGTTTATTTTCCTAGAAGTTAGCATAACATACCATTTAGAATACTTATGTTTTGAAAACAATATCTGGAAGATGGGGGCTATTAGCTGCAACACACTGTTGGAGTCGTTCTCAGAGGAGGGAGTAACCGTGACAGTNCATTGTAAAGTTTCTGTAGCTCTGAAGGTTTTTGCAAATGTCTCATTGAGATATGTTGCATACGGTACTTCTTAAGTTCTTATTACATTGATGCTTGTGATGTCAGGTGAATTACCGCACTGAAGATGAGCTCAAGAAGCTGGAGGCGCAGAGCATCAAAGGTCCCAACGCTGAAATACGTGAACACGCACGCAAACGCGAGCTGGAACTTCGTTGTGCCGAGATGGAGGATGTGCTTACCGACCAGGGGTGAGTTGTGTGGTGCGGTTGCCTGCTACTTCCGTAACTTAGACTTAGATTAAGGATACTAAGTTGCTACATTGCTTAGTGTTGTGTGGTGCGCTTCACTGCTACGTCCGTAACACAGACTAAGACTAAGGATACTAAGTTGCTACATTGCTTAGTGTTGTGTGGTGCGGTTCACTGCTACATACGTAACACAGACTAAGGATACTAAGTTGCTACATTGCTTAGTGTTGTTTGGTGCAGTTGACTGCTATGTACGTAGCACAGACTAAGGAAACTAAATTGCTACATTGCTTAGTGTTTGGTGCAATTGCCTGCTACGTACGTAACACAGACTAAGGATACTAAATTGCTACATTGCTTAGTGTTGTGTGGTGCAGTTGCCTGCTACGTACGTAACACAGACTAAGGCTAATAAGTTGCTACCGGTGCATTGCTTAGTGTTATGTGGTGCGGTTCACTGGTACGGCCGTAACACAGATTAAGGATACTAAATTGCTACATTGCTTAGTGTTGTGTGGTGCGGTTCACTGCTACATACGTAACACAGACTAAGGATACTAAGTTGCTACATTGCTTCATGTTGTGAGGTGCCGTTCACTGCTACGTCCGTAACACAGACTAAGGATACTAAGCTGCTACATTGCTTCATGTTGTGTGATGCAGTTGTAGTTGTGAGTTGTTGTATAACTACTTTCATGCGTCTTGCAAATCCGAGTTGACGTGAAATGTTAGTCTGGTGTCGGTGTTTTTCACATTTTCTTTCTGTACTACTATGATATTCCTTACTGTTAAATTCCTTTCTTGCCATTATTTCTGACCCGCTGTGCACGGTCGGTAACTCTCGTTACCAGGCATTTTAAAACAAAATGAAATTTAAAACTTAAGTTATCCTCAAATGAAGGCTTCAATCAACTTAGCACCAAAAACATGGAAATTGTACAAAGTTTTTTTATGATTTTTTTTCACGGAAATTTTTATACGAGATCGTTTCTTTTTTTTTAACTCTCCGCTATAGTTTGTTTGCCGGAATATTTCAACTTCAGAAATAAACTAGTTACAAAATAAGTTATGTTAATTTCACTTTAGTATTTAAAGTTTTTCTCATAAAAAGCACAGAAAAATCAATTGCTTCTCAGAACTGAGTTCATTAGAGAGCGTCTGATATTTTTTTGGCTTTGGTTTATGAAGCAGCGTTTGAACGTACCGACCAACTCAAGTTCTGCAAATTTTGAACGTGTTCGTGAGGGAACAATTGTCAGATTTCCGTCACTCGCGTGACCGTGCGAGCGACTGATTGGCGATTGCCGTCTCAGTACCCCGGCAGCCGCCGTCCGATGAGGGTTGGGTGTTGCGGTGGTCCGCCTGACATTGTGGTCGTCGAAACAATCGATTTATCTTTGCCACGTGAACCATACACGACACAATAGAAAGTTTTTAAATCTTCTGCGCTAAAATTATTGTTTACCTCTGATATTTCTACGAAGGTCGAGCGTGGATTAACTAGACGTTTAGTATGCAATACCTGAAAGCTATGTCGCGTGTTCTCTCTTTAGTCTTGATGCATACAGAGTTGAAAAAAGTTAAGGAATCTCGCTTCGGAAAGAAGACATGGGAGCTTTTGACGGTGAGTGTAAGCAGTGTAGTGACTATACCGAAGAATAATGTTTTTGGTATTACCACCTATTCCAGTAGATTTCCTTAAAGCAAACTCAACGATATTCTTTTTAGGCTTATTGTTAGCCAAGGTGTTAAGATTTATTCACCTTATTTGTGAATAAAACGCAATTAGTTCTTAAAATTGTGTAACGGGTCATATTTAAGTTCTTTCATCGTACAAATCTCGGTCGTTCTTATCTCGTGAATGCGATTTTAGCTGCCGAGCCAGCCGTGCATGAACTTTAACTATTTTATAGATTGATAGACAAGTCTTGTTGGCAATTTATTGCTTATTTTTAAGGTCTCAAAATACCCTCCTTATCATCTATAAAATTAGACGAAGGCTCAAATATACTTTCAATTATAAATATATAACTACTTTCATAACTGGTTTGAGGAAAAAAATTTCGACGAAGTGCATAACTGCCCAATTGAGGCTGAATAAAATAACGTATCGTAAAAAAATCGATTCCCTTGGAATTGCATTCAACTTGATAGACGCTCTACATAACTAAGGCGATGTTTGAGGCCAAATATCTTACGTGTTTGAACTCTTTGTCTTGTCGCGTGCAATATTCTAATTTCAAACGGATTTCCATGAACCGGCTGAAATTTCACGTACTGATCACATATTTACTTGATTTTCTTAGATTTTTTACGTATTGTGAAATCCTAATCATAATAATTACTACTTTCGAACTCAGTAATTACTCATTGGAGTAATTTGCAACACTACGTGCACTACTATCTCGTGTTGCAACACTACGACTCAACTCTCTAATGACGGTAGCAATTAAGTCACTTGCTAGGTCGATAATACCAGCATGCATTGATGAAAATTGCGTGCTAAACTAGTGATTAAGTCGCACATTGAACTACTACTTAACTCTATGGAACTACTGCTCTCATCACACGCCGTAGCTCTGGTTAACACTACTGCTCTTATCACGGAACGAACTACTACTTAACTCTATGGAACTACTGCTCTCATCACGGCCCGAATTACTACCTAACTATATGGAACTACTGCTCGCATCACGCGTCTCGAGTACACGCGTGTGTGGCAGTATCGCACCGCGTGGCCGGACGCTGGTGTTACAGCGCAGTGTCGCACAATACGCAGCCTTAACGTCTTATTGATCAGTGCATTGATCCCTGCTATACGTGCCTGCTGCTGCGATACTTGCGTGCCCGCTTCATGTCGAGCGGAGTGTTAACTTGTTCAGAATTATTCAACTGCTGTGAGTTAAATGTGCAGTGTGAGTCAACTGTGCAGTGTGAGTCAACTGTGCAGTGTGAGTCAACTGTGCAGTGTGAGTCAACTGTGCAGTGTGAGTCAACTGTGCAGTGNTTGCAGTGGTTGATGACAGTGTGCTGCCTCTGTCTCTTATACACATCTAGATGTGTATAAGAGTCTGGTTGTGTGGAGGTTGTCCCCTTGACATGCAACATACCTAAGGTTGAGTCAGAGCATATTTTCTATTTTTCTGATGGTGGTATGGATCAGATACTGGTTGATAAAGCTCATGGGCTGGATGGAATTTCAGACTCAAGTATTAAGCATGTGTTATTAGCGGCTGGTGAGGCAGGTGTCACAGTAAAGAAGGGTCAGGTTGTAGGCACTCTTTCATCAGTTGTTCAGCTGCCTGAGCAGTCTATTGAGTGTGTAAACTCTCCTAGTATTGTTGACCTCAAATCTCAAATATTGCTTCCTGAACTTGATGTCTTTAGCTCCGGTGATGCAGACATTGGGCTTGCTAGTGTTACTGAGCACCAGATTAAACTAACACATGAGACCCCAATTTTCCAGAGACCACGCCGATTCCCACAGCCTGTTGCTGATGAAATTGAGCGTCAATGCCAGGAGCTTAATGCTCTCGATGTAGGTAATTGAGCCTAGCTGTTCACCATGGTCCTCGCCTGTAGTGCATGTTAGGAAAAAGGATGGAACAATCAGAATGTGCATAGATTATCGCCAATTGAATAGGGTCACAGTTCCTGATAAGTTTCCTGTTCCTAATTTAACTGACTCTGTGTTTGGTTTACATGGCGACCATCACCAATTCCTTGTTTGCTTGACACCCTTGCAACAAACAGCCTCAGGCCCAAAATGTGGCTGGTAGCATGATAAATATAGTCCTACTACACTGTGACCCACAAAAAAGAGCTATTATTTAAAGCCTGTTGGAGTACCCCCTCCAATTTTTTTATTTTTTGGTAAAATAACTCCAGGTTTTGATGCATAGTAGTAGAACTCTTCTAGTTACATATTCAAATGACAAATTTTAGGAAAGTATCATAGTTTGCAAATGGGGGCGCCGCCCCCCAATGGGGGAACTTTGACCACCTAATGGCAGCCGTGATGAGATAACATTGACCGGCTTGGAAATTAAGTTGAAATTACCATAGGTACCTATATAACATATTTTATGTGTGATATACCTATTAATGTTTTTTCTTTATGTTTCAGACTCTACAGAGTCTTATAGTATATGGTAATTTTAACCTAATTTCCAAACTGGTCAATGTTATCCCGTCACGGCTGCTATTAGGTGGTCACATTTCACCCATTGGGGGGCGGCGCCCCCAATTTGCAAACTATGAAACTTTCCTAAAATTTGTCATTTGCATATGTAACTAGAAGAGTTCTACTACAATACACCAAAACCTGGAGTTATTTGGAGTTATTTTACCAAAAAATAAAATTGATTTTACACAATTTATGGTGAGTAAAGCTAGAGTATAGACCTGTATTTTGCATGTTTCAATTTAAGTTTAACTTATCTAGTAAAAAATGGCATCATTTTGAAATAAGTGGTCAAAGTTACACAATTTTATGGTAATTGCAAAGTGAATAATAGTGCTAATAAGAAAATGCCGCGGTTACCAAGGTTTGCACTCCTATTTTGGCCACCGTGCTCCTAAATTCAAATTACATAGGTACAAGGTCATTTAGAAGGCATTTAAAGTGCCACCATTCCAAATTCCACAAAATGTTGCTGATGACAGTCAGCCACACATTCTTGTAATAAGCTGATGAGGAAAGACTGGTTTAATAATGGATGTAAATGTAATACAAGCGACATCACACAACCTTTGAGCAAGCTGTACAATGGTTGTTCAGATGGCCTAGTTTCTTTCTGGATATAAATTTCTAGTTACTTTGGCAAAATAAATTTCAATTAAAAGGCAACATTAGCTTGAGCAGAAATAAAGCGTTAGTGAGCAACAAAGGTGAATAAAATTAGTTGTAGGAAGTAACTTCCGTATATTCATTGGAATAAAAGCAACAATTTATTCATGCTAGATTTAAAATTGCAGACAATATTCCATCATTTTAAAGAAGTAATTGGATGTTTTGTGTTATTAATCTAATCTAGTAATCATAATCAATGTTTGAGGAGCAGCAGCAAAAATTTTACATGATCATTTAGCTAGCCCATGAAAATAAGTAGGCAAAAATCTGCATTGTTTTTGTTATGCAAATGCATGAAATTCAATTTTTTCATATGCCCACCATGTGTATTTCATATGCCTGTGCCATACAGCTATGCACGTGTGCATCACAGCACAGATATATATATACATGCATTCGCATCTATATACTCAGGTAAATAAGTGAAACTTTGTCATTATATCCTTTAACCAATTAGTCAGATGGGGTAAGACAGGACCAAAATCACTAACAGGCATGTAGCATCTATGCCATGAATAACTAAAAAATCCTAAACCTATCACAAGGTGTAGTTATGCAATGGGCTTCAAAGCTACAACTCAGACTTTCTGCATACAACACAGTTTCCTGTACAGAATAAAAAAAGTGAGCTGGGCGGGGCTGGGGTAAGACAGGACCAACAGGTAATTCTTGTGTTACAAGGTTTTTAGCAAAAAAATAAATCTGATATTTGATATTATCCATCTAGAAACACATTATTTGATTAAACAACCACTTGTTACTGTTTTGTGCTGCAGGAAGTCAACTCTAATATCAGTCACATTATAGTTTTTGCCACGAGAAAACTTTGTTAAGCATAGTAATAGTAGGTTGGCTTTGATTCATTGTAGAGCACTGCCAAATGCTACATGTATATTCCATTAGTGTCATTGACTAAAAATTTATCAAATTGGTAATAAAACCAATGGATAATAATTTAAGTGTCAGACGTCATGTGTTTTCTTGCTAACTGCATGTGTGGTGCACTCCTTCAAACATAGACCATGCCCATTCACAAAATTGAGATAATAATTATTTTTTATGTTTCACACAATTATTTTTCCCCTAACCACTCTTGCACATTTTACTGCAGCTCACCAATGGGAAGAGACATCCCTCTCCATCCCCATGATGAAATTCACAATATTATGCTAAATTTATCTAATTAAAAAAGCTAACAAGTTAGAATGGTTATTTTAAGCAAAAGGTAAAAATTTTACCAAAATACTCCATGTATACTTATGCACAATAAAATATTCATTCAAAAGCTATTATTGATAAAGTATGGGGTAAAATAGGACCATTTGTAGCAATTGTGGGGTAAGACAGGACCATTTTTGGGGTAAGATATGACCACTTGTGGGGTAAAACAGGATCATTTAGTGGTCCCGTCTTACCCCGTGTCTGGTCCTTTTTTACCCCATTTTATAATAGTTGTCAGGCAGTGATGATAGCAGGTAGGAATGCCTAGTATGTCTCAAGGGGTGGGGTGGGGGAGTTCTTTCACATTTTGGATAGGCAAAAATTACCGCCCAGGCACATAAGTAGACGACCTGAAGATGCTGATCTTTAGTTGCCTGGCTGATGTCGTGTGGGATGGTGCTCATGCAGTCGTTCCCACCATCCTTGACTGAATTTCAGCTCCAGAAAAAAAAGCAGGGACCAATCAATAGATATGGTCCTTACGCATCGAATGATATTCAAATCGATATTGTAGCTTGAAAATCCTAGGAGGAGATAGATTTCTACAGTAGGTACCCCCTTTTTGGCTGTTTTTGTAAAATAATTCTGTAAAAACCTACATCATCCTGAGCATGGAGAATTGGAATGGAGGCCACTGTCCATAACAATCCCTTCTCAGTCTTCTTGAGGCAATGAATTTTACATCCTTGAACTGTGCTTATGTTGTGTCCTGTTTTACAGTCTAGCAGCTAGATGAATCCCTGAGCTAAAAAATTTAGCATTTGTCAGAAATGTGTGCTTTCAGAGCCACAGTAGTCAGAGTGTAGGGTACCTCACCAAGACTGTGCATTCCTTTTGTCATACTCCTTTAGGTATAAAGAGTTGCTAATTTCATTGAGGATATATCACCAGAACTACCTTACTATTGCCTTCAAAATTTGTTATCACTAACATTAATAAATTTGGAGTTTTTTTGTTTAATGCTAATATTAACACTAATTGTTTGCTATAGGTTACAGCCTACTGTGCACTTCTTTCCTGTCACTAATTGTGGGTAAAGTGCATAAATTGCAGAACTAAATCCAAATTAGCATTGTTTGCATTTGTGGAAAGTAGCAGATAATTTTTCATAAATCAAGGAAGAAACCAGTAATTGAATGCAATTTATAATAATTTGTTTTCTTTGGAATCTGGCATTGACTAGCAAGTGTAAGCTATAGTTATGAGGTAAATGCTCATATATTTTTGGTATTAAGCTACCCTCATTTTCTGTATTTCTTTCTCAGATTAATATTACTGCTTTGAGACTAGACCTCTATCATAATTTTTTTATTCAAGCAAATCAAATTAGTTAATTGCTATAACCACCAGATACCATGTACAATGGTATTGGCCTGCAAACGGCTCGAGGGAGCGGTACCAATGGATATGTTCAGCGTAACCTAGCATTGGTTAGAACCTTCAAAGATAAGGTGAGTTCTTTAAAGCATAGACATTATTTGGTTGTTGGCCTTCTGGCAGTATTCACAATGAATCATTTCTGAAGTTGAATTTATCCATTTCCATAACAGAAATTTGTGCTCTATATGATGATAATAATGGTTATGATTGGTAATGATTAATCTAAAATTAATTTTTTGTTAAGTGTACAATGATCATGATTGAAAAGAATTGTTTTCAGTCTGAATTATCTCTCTTTTCGTATCTTTGAGTGTCATATGGATTATTCATTGTTGAATGAGCAGGCCTATTATTTCATCATGAACCTGATGTTTTGTCAGTATCAACTTTAGTGTACTTTTATTTACAATCTGGGGTATATATTTGTGTAACCCAAACCCACAAGGCTTGCTGAATTTTACCAAAAAAAGCTGCTTAAAATGTCTTGATAAAACCTTGTTGAGGCAATTTTATTTCTTAGTTTCAAAGTTTTTGATGAAAATAAATGATTTTTTCTTTGAAATTTATATTACTGTGAATTTAGAAACAATTGTCTGTGTTCAAGGATCCTTCCAATAATTATATAATAGTTCCTAAATCATCTTCAACTTATGATCATATGTGTAGGTCTCCACATGCTCCTCAGAACCCCCTACTGAGCTGAGTTTTGTGATGCATCACTTTCTCTATATTTCATTGTAAAGTTTCTGTAGCTCTGAAGGTTTTTGCAAATGTCTCATTGAGATATGTTGCATACGGTACTTCTTAAGTTCTTATTACATTGATGCTTGTGATGTCAGGTGAATTACCGCACTGAAGATGAGCTCAAGAAGCTGGAGGCGCAGAGCATCAAAGGTCCCAACGCTGAAATACGTGAACACGCGCGCAAACGCGAGCTGGAACTTCGTTGTGCAGCTTAGTAGACTAACACTACTAAGTTGATACATTGCTTAGTAGACTAACACTACTAAGTTGATACATTGCTTAGTAGACTAACACTACTAAGTTGCTACATTGCTTAGTGTTGTGTGGTGCGGTTACCTGCTACTTCCGTAACACAGACTAAGTTGCTACATTGCCTTGTGTTGTTTATGTGTAGGTGAAGATCAAGATGTCCTCGCCTACCAGACGTGAGTTGTTGTATAACTACTTTCATGCGTCTTGTAAATCCGAGTTGACGTGAAAAGTTAGTCTGGTGTCGATGTTTTTCATTTTTTTCTTTCTGTATTACGTACATCTATGATATTTCTCACTGCTAAATTCCTTTCTTCCCATTATTTCTGACCCGCTGTGCACGGTCGGTAACTCTCGTTACCAGGCCTTTTAACAAAAATGAAATTGAAAACTTAACTTCTTTTCATGTGCGTCATTATTTTGCATGAAAATTACTAGAAATGAACGTTTTTATTATTTTGGCTTAATATCATGACAGTTTTTGATAAATAATATATTAGAATAAAGTTTTGAGTTATCCGTAAATGAAGGTTCCAATCAACTCAAAACTAAAAACATAGAAAATTTTAAAAGTGTTTATAATGGTTTTATTATGAAAAGTTGTATACGAGATCGTTATTTTTCAAACTCTCCACTATAGTTTGTTTGACAGAATATCCTTTCAACTTCACAAATAACTAGTTACAAAAATGTTATGTTAATCTCACTTTATTATTTCAAGTTTTTCTCATTAAAAAACACAGAAAAATCAATTGCTTTTCAGAACTGCGTTCGTTAGAGAGCGAGCGTCTGATATATATATTTTTGGCTTTGGTTTAGGAGGCACCGTTTAAACATACCGACCAATTCAAGTTCTGCAAATTTTGAACGTGTTCGTGAGGGAACAATAAGGCGTACAGTTATGCACAAATTTTTGTACGTAGCTTCCCGCGCAAATGTTTCGATAATAACACTCAGTAGAGTCACGTCTACTTAGCTGTACTTACGCTAAACGTTAGCGGCTACGTATACTTTGCATGTTTTGATAATCCGGGTTTAGTAACAGGCCGGAGCCCAACTGGCCGGAGCGCAGCAGGCCCTACCGCAACAGCTACTCCTAACGTAACGTAACGTAACCTAACCTAACCTGCGCCGCCTGTTGCGGTAGGGCCTGTTGCGCACTTGCGCTCCGGCCAGTTGGGCTCCGGCTCTGTGAAGCAGTGGCTGTGTTGTGCAAAGCGGATTTACTGTTAGCCGGAGTTACCTACAGCTCATTGATCTGAGGCTATGTGTAGATATTGCATGCTGATGGTTGGCGTTGGGCCCAGGGCCTGTTTACGAGTCAATTTTGTTACCCACGGTTGCGCTGGCCAGTCAACGCAAATGCCGCTGACACGACACAACCTCCTTTCATCCGCGCGCACTGAGGCGACAGAAGCTTGGAATGGCAAATCCAAAGCCTCTGATTGGTCGTCAGTTCGCCAGATGGTTTTTAAAATAGCTTTCGTGTCGAGTCTTGCGTAGGAAAGTTTTGATAATGCTAAAATTAGGGTGTACTTATGTAACTCGTATCTTCTCGTACGCACGTATCAAAAGATACCAAGTTTTGATTGTTAGGCCCCTGCAGATAACTTTCTTCTTGAACTTCTGTCCTTTGTTTTCATTTTAATCATAATTCTTAACACAAACTTTCCTACCCTTCAACCTTTTTCTATAATATTCTCTCTACCTGGCCCTATTTCCCTTACGTAACGTTTCAGAATTATGCAGCCTGACGAGGATAAAATTAAAATTGTACTATACGACGAGGATTTCCATTAAAGGTTACAAGAGTAGTTAAGAATTCGCATTGCGTGATAATTTTGGTTGAAATACGAATTTTTAAGAGCCTAGACTTGCTATTTATTTTGCATCGTTTCTTAGGACAGGGGCATGCATACCTATGCGAGTGATGAGGCTACTGCTATGACCCTCATCCAAATATTTGAGAGCTAATGTAACGATGAAATAAGTTTGTTGAATTAAAAACGCTACTAAAATACGCCTAAAATTAATGCACGAACTAGGTCCCTAGGAACATCACAATACTATCATCCAATAATTATGCAAACACGTATTACTGGAGTCAGTAGATGGTGCACTGCTGGCATTTAAATGAGTCTGCCTCTATATTCATGCTGAGCGCAACACAGTCCGACTGCTGCCGTGACGTCGCCGCCGTGTATTGATCGACCGTCCGTTCGCCCCCACCACCCGGCCACCTGGGATGCTCTGCCCTCACTGCTTTATGTTCCCTCTGTTGTATCCTTCTTTACTTTAGGGTCATGCTTATATTTCCCCTCACTTTTGTTACCCGCGCCTCAATCACGATAAAATCAAGCATTATCATAATCCACAGTTATCGTAGCTATCTCCCGATCGATGTCAGTTATCGTGAATCGACAGTTACTATATTTGCTTTATATCCAGATTGTAGCCACACCAAGTTGGGGAAGACAAGGATCGAACTAAATTTAACATTTGAATAATTAATGTTGTTGCCATGTGTCCTAAAACTCTTTATATGCCCCAACCACAGGATATATTGATTAGATTTCAATCCTGGTTCATGCGTTGGTAAAATTGCATATATACCTACACTTGGTAAGATTGTAACGTTTCAGAATTATGCAGCCTGACGAGGATAAAATTAAAATTGTACTATACGACGAGGATTTCCATTAAAGGTTACAAGAGTAGTTAAGAATTCGCATTGCGTGATAATTTTGGTTGAAATACGAATTTTTAAGAGCCTAGACTTGCTATTTATTTTGCATCGTTTCTTAGGACAGGGGCATGCATACCTATGCGAGTGATGAGGCTACTGCTATGACCCTCATCCAAATATTTCAGAGCTAATGTAACGATGAAATAAGTTTATTGAATTAAAAACTCTACTAAAATACGCCTAAAATTAATGCACGAACTAGGTCCCTAGGAAAATCACAATACTATCATCCAATAATTATGCAAGCACGTATTACTGGAGTCCGTAGATGGTGCACTGCTGGCATTTAAATGAGTCTGCCTCTATATTCATGCTGAGCGCAACACAGTCCGACTGCTGCCGTGACGTCGCCGCCGTGTATTGATCGACCGTCCGTTCGCCTCCACCACCCGGCCACCTGGGATGCTCTGCCCTCGCTGCTTTATGTTCCCTCGTTGTATCCTCCTTTACTTTAGGGTCATGCTTATATTTCCCCTCTTTGTATCTTCTGCCCTCACTGCTTTATGTTCCCTCTGTTGTATTCTTCTTTACTTTAGGGTCATGCTTATATTTCCCCTCTTTTGTATCTTCTGCCCTCACTGCTTTATGTTCCCTCTGTTGTATCCTTCTTTACTTTAGGGTCATGCTTATATTTCCCCTCTTTTGTATCTTCTGCCCTCACTGCTTTATGTTCCCTCTGTCGTATCCTTCTTTGCTTTAGGGTCATGCTTTATATTCCCTCTTTTGTATCTTCTGCCCTCACTGCTTTATGTTCCCTCGGTTGTATTCTTCTTTACTTTAGGGTCATGCTTATATTTCCCCTCTTTTGCATCTTCTGCCCTCACTGCTTTATGTTCCCTCTGTCGTATCCTTCTTTGCTTTAGGGTCATGCTTTATATTCCCTTTTTTGTATCCTCTGCCCTTAGCTATTTATGTTCCCTCGTTAGTATACTCTACCCTCAGTACAGTATTTATGTTCTCTCCTTAGTATCATCTGCCCTTAGCTATTTATGTTCTCTCGTTAGTATCGTCTGCCCTTAGCTATTTATGTTCTCTCGTTAGTATACTCTGCCCTCAGTTATTTATGTTCTCTCGTTAGTATCCTCTGCCTTCAGTACTTCTCCCTTCCGAGTTTTAGGGCCATATTTTATGCTTCCTATCTTATACTTGTTGATTTTTCTTGCTCCTGCTATATTTTCCCTAAAATTGTATCCTTCTCTAGGATCTTCTTCGTTCCCGCGTCAGTTATCGGCGCTACAATACGGCCTGGCTTTTGTGTTGTTTCTGCAGTATTATTGATCATGATTCAATGTTTTGTTCAGGATATCTACGAAGATTGTTTTTCTGGGCTGCCAACGTTTTGAAATTTATTCTTTTAATAATTTGTATCATAATTGACTTCTTGAGAGCATTTTTTTAAGCTGATGTCCTTTATGAGGTAAACAAAATCACTTAGAAATTAGCTATCCACACACCAATGTAACGCACTACAGTGATATGTACGTTACCGTTTTGTCAATGCAGCAGCTCGTACATACTGCCATGTAGTTTTATGTCAAGCAGAAAACATCAACACAGCATTGTTTGATGGATTTTTTTTTTCGAAAATTTTATTGGTCGATGATATCTACGAAGGTTAACTGGGACATTTTTAATGAGGAGTTCCGTGCCATGCTGCTGGCAAGAGAACAGTCGGGCAAGAGCGGCTCCATCATACAAAAAGACCAGTACGGCAAACCACTGTGAGTATATGGAATTTTTTGCTCCACTGGTGTCATTGCCGGTGTAGTATGTTACCTGTGTTGTTTCGATGCAGAATTTAGTCCAAATGCTCTGAAGTTTATCGAACGTTTAATTAAACGTTGTTTTCTTTAATCAATGTTTATCAAACGTTATTCTAACGTCTTTTGCATAGTATCTGACTAGTGTAATGTCGTGTCTTCCAGAAGTAGATTCTCATTGCTTGGCTCGCGAGATTCTGTGTGATAAGTAGTAGGTTGACCCGTCTCTAGAAAATGTACTTTTCCTTTCGCTGACTAGAAAATGTACTTTTCCTTTCGCTGACATGGTCTATTGTTTTGGTCATGTCATCACAATTTTTTCGTGGTTGTTTCCAAACTGACGTACGTCCACCTACAGTTCTCGAGGGCCTTTCAATTGTTGCGCGCGAAATATTGGCTACATTTTTATTTTACTCACCTACTTGATTCACTAATTGAAAATATTTGTGGCTAATGTGTATTACATAGGCGCTGTATATTTCTGGTTTTGTACCACAGCAACTGTGTATGAGACCGCGAAGCGGTACCCGCTCTCAGCATGTTTGGGAATCACTGCAGTTTGTATCTCTTACCTTGCCAATGACCCTTCGGCTTATGAGACGATGAAACACTTTGGTATCCATGGTGAAATACTTTGGTATCCTTATTGCTCAAAACGACAGATGCAACGGAACAAACTTTGTGATATATAGTTGCAAGTTGCCTGTGGGTCGAAGAGATCGCGTTTAGATGGAGAAGCCTGCGTCTGAAGCGAGCAAAGGCTCTGTCTGAGTCGCTAAGTCCCTCTGACGCGATGAAGCTGCCGGTGAGCTCTGCCTAAGGAGCTTAGTTTCTCCTGTGCTCACATCAACGTCTGCTCTCCTTCTTTTTAAGAGCTGCGCAAGAGGAAGCTCATTCTCTTCTCAATTTCGTTGAATTGATATATGATTGTTTTTAACGCATTTTCTCATTTATGGAAAAAAGGCTCTATTGTGCTCGTCATGTCCGTCCGTCTGTCCGTCCGTGACTTCACGTTTTCGTCGACGAGAAAATGCGCTCTGTCACTCACTGCAATGAGTACTGATGTAATATTTTTTTGTGGAAGGTGCACCATAGATGCGTTTTAAACGAAACGTCTTTCCATTTTACGCAATGTCCAATACGCACGTTGGTTTTAAAACGGGTTAAGAATTGTTTCAGAAGCTCGATGTTGGCTAAGGCTTATTGTTAAGGGAATTAAATTAAAATAAATATAATGAAAGCGGAAAATATTCCTGCAACAATTAAATGCCCGAGAGAAACAGGAGATCTGACTTGTTCTAACTAGCGTACGATGGCTTAATGGAATCAAAAACACGCCGTAAATGTAGCCGAGTGAATATCGCGTTCATTCTATGTATTTTTTCTTCTGAGAACACGATTTTATATTTAATAGAAAATATTGTCATTTATTTTCAAGTGTTTTCATTTTCAATGCGCTCGCTGCTGAACCAAGTCTCAATTCCTACTTGGTTAAATTGAATGTTCGAAGTATATCCCGTAGAGTTTTCATTTATACTTTTCATGATACTATATTTTCTGACCATTCACTGCAACTGTGCAAGTTTTCTATAAGCAACTCTACATTATTTATCTTGCTGCGCATTGAACTGATCTTTACAATACAGGCTAAAACGTCTGTACTGCGCTCAGGATCGGTAGTCGGGGAGGCGAGTTTAGCAATCGATCGCTGCTTGGCCGTGCAGACCGCCATGACAGCTTTGGGCTCTTCAGGGACGGGGCCATGTGCAAAAGGAAGATATGAAATTCAGATATACATGATATTCAGATACATATGGACTTCAGATGGGTATGAAGTTCAGAAGCATATGGAGTTCAGATTGATATGAAGTTCAGATGCATATGGAGTTCAGATGGTATGAAATTCAGATGGGCATGAAATTCATAAAGGTATAAAATTCGTTTGAGTATGAAATCCAGAAGCACGAGGATGAGAAAGTATGTATAACAACTGGAAATGATCTCGTCTAACACAAGGAAACAGGTTCTTTGGTATGACTGGGGTGGGAAAACATAGTTTCAAAACTGAGGATCGTTAGTCCATGTTCTGAGGATCGAGGCCATCGAGGCCATGTTCTGAGGATCCAGAACATGGCCTCGTTCCTCATCGAAAGTGGAGAAAAGAAAAATTTGGATATCCTGATAAAAACTGGTCGACAGAGTGGAGATTGTAGGTTAGAAAATGTTAGAGTATCCGGTAGTGGGCGCTAACTCCCCTCGTAAGGGGAGGGTAAGGGAGGTCATGTTTCTAAGGGAATAAACGGGGAGGAAGGAGCATGTTTCTAAGGGAGTAAAGGGGAAGGAAGGGGCGGGGGAAATTTGGCTGTGATTAAAGCTTGCATTTAGCTGAGCTGCGCAGGAGTGGGGCGGCTCTCGCTGCCAGGGAGGCCATTTCTGGCCGGTCGTGTTGTGCTTGCTTAATTCAAGTGCTGCTTCCGAATATTGCAGTGGCCGAATAGTTGATTGTTATGCGCTTTTACTTGAATAGCATTTACAAAACTGCGTATTTATTTAACCATTGCGTTGTTTAATTTATTTATGTGCATTGATTTCGAGCAAGTCATGTTGAATTCTGAAGAATACCAGAGATGATTAAGTTAGGTATTGTCCCCCAATCCTGGAAACTCCCATAGAGTGTTGGGTAATGTCCTCAATCCTGGAAACTCCCATAGAGTTGAGGAGGGGACGCAGAGACTGCTGTGGGAGGTTGGGGATGCCGTAGGATGGGAGGTTGGGGATGCCGTAGGATCCCCTCGGCGAGAGTGTGATAAGACCGTCCTGCTGCCACCCAGCATCAGCCTCAGTACGACACGCGTCCTCATGAGTGGCGGTCCTCGTGGCGACGCTCCTGATAACCCACGCCCTCACCAGACGATTACAAAATTCGCTTAATTATTCTCTTTTGTGTGCATTCGTCGAGTCCATATCACCCAAATTTGAGTTTGTGATCCTCGCTATGCCACCAACGTCAAAGCCTTATTCTTCACGCAGCAAAAGTGCGCGACCGAGCTTCAGTTGTCTCAGTTTGAACTGTCATGGCAGGAACGAACTCTAGCTGCTGTGATGCGCCAGCTTCAACATTCTTGTTTAGGATTTCCCCAGTGTTGTATTTATTTATCGACATTGAATAGAAGCAAGTAAGGCTTTATGCCTCAAACCTTCCGACACTTGAAATAAACCATTTATGAACGTTACCCACAACCTACACCTCAATATCATGTATGTTGCACTCGACGAACGTTTGGAATCTAATTCCAATGTATTACCAGTGTGAAAAGTTTCGTAAAAAAAACTTCGTGCTTCATTGCCTTGTGGGTTGAAAATGAGGCGAATTCTAAAGCGAAACCATCAGAAAACTGAAGATCAACGGAGTATTGCACGTCCATCACTAGAGAACATTTCCCCTCTGATACTGTGCATTTTTAAAAAACGGAGTAGGAGGGCTTATTCTGATTGATTCATTACGTTATATCGCGTCTGACCCTTCAAACGTACGACTATCGCAGTTCCGCCTTGCACGGCTGGACGCGCGATCAGCAATTGAAAGTCGAAGAAAGTTTCGATGGGTTTCTAAGGTTAATATAAATGATGGATTCTAAATTCTTCACGCAGACAATTACCATTTTGGATTGAAGAGAGCAGTGCTGTTGATGTTACTCGCTTAACGTGATAGTTTGCGAAATTATAGAAAAAGTGATAACATACGAATCATTTCGATGGGCGCTAGACGTCGGAAAAAATGTGTGCTTAAAGTAGAACAGTTGAAAAATATTCCCGGTGGTGTTAATCATATTTTTTAACTGTGAAAAAGGTTTTGAAAGTGTGAACTTAGAATGAAATACCGGATTTTATTGGTAAATGTGAATATCGCTCGCAATTGAAAATGTGATCGTCGCTGGCGCTCTCATTGCGTGTGTGTATGTCATGTCCGGTGATCGTGTAAACATCGACATGATATGAAACGCCGACATGTAGTAGAAAGTTGTCATGGTGTAGGATCGTGAAGCTGACTTGAAAAAATCGAGCTCACGTTGATGCGTTCTCGCAAGGCTCCGCGTTACCGGTACCCTGAATATTTTACTCTCGTAACGCACTATTCAATATTTTACATAAAATCAGCTCATGGGGCAAAAATTTGTAAAGTGTCTACTAAATAGTTTTCCCAGCTATTGATGGTTATTCAATAATAATCGCGAGTGTTTTTCGTCGATTTTGCCGGCCGCGTCAAATGCAACTTTTTTGGCATTTCTCAAGTCGAGATAACGTTCTATAAAATGCTAGTGTCGATCAATGTCCGCTTATCTCGCTTTCGTACGACGTGAAATCCGTTGGCGCTACCATATCTACTTATCTATGTCTAACTACAGAATTTGTCTGCTAAATTAATTAAATTCTGTCATAAAACATGATGAATTTGATGAAGTTTTGTCGCATAACGTGACCAATTCATGCCTTAAAACATGATGAATTGGATAAAGTGATGTCGTGAAACGAAGTCGTAGAACACGAGGGAAGTGCGATGTATCTTAGGTGGAGGAGCGCCGCTCTCGTTGTGGTGGGGTCTCCTCGCCCCATGTAGTCGCTAGCCTTCTTCTCCTATAAAATCACTAAAGTCTTCCAGAATCATGTGATTTTTAAGCTAAGGTAACGTAACGAGTCTTCCATTGATAAGCCTTCGCGTTCAATTATAAGTCGTATAATAAGCTCAGTGTCGATTAGAGTTACGGTGCTACACTTGGATTATGCGTAGGTCTGACTTCGTCATTCATGCCCTTCGAACTCTGTCTTCCGATGAGATTTGTAGTCTTTCTTGAGCGTCTTCCAATGTACGTGAACGCTTGCAGTAGCTAATCATTCTTTAAGTAAAATAGATCGTCTTAATTAAGGTTCGCGTTTGAATATCTGCCTTGGACATCATGCTCGTCAAGGCTCCTCCCGCCCTCTAAAACCCTCGGTGACCAATGACGAATTTCTTCATTTGTTGGCTCGCATCGTTATGAGCCTTGGCCACCTCGTCCGACAGTTCGGTCGTCTTATCCATCCCTGTAATTCAAGTTCGAAAGTTTAGAGCGTCTACGTTGTCGCTAAACATCTCGTCATAGTTGTATTGTTACGAGAGCGTTTTATCGAGACACGATCATGGTCGGAACTCCGATGAAAAATTATGAATAGACAAATATGCTAAATTTCAATCCCGCCGTACGGAAACGATTTTTTCACCCTTAGACATTTTAAGGGACGTTTAAATTCCGCTTATATTGTAAAGCTAGAATTATCCGCTCGGAGTAATGGTATAGTTGTAATGTCACGTCGCGGTGCGGTAGGAAGATCGAACAGCCCCGGGCTAGCCCGAGACTCGAGCAGCTCGTGGGCTCGATGTCTCGAAATTTCGCGTGTACGCGAGGAAAATCTTTACCAGTCGTCCATCCGCCAGTCGAGCGTTGAATTCCGTAATGTGGACTGCGGTCGCCCATCTCGCCGAGGACACTCAGTTCTAGGCATCAGCAGGCCGGACCTGTCTCCTTCCCGTCGCCTGGCTTCAGTGATCGAGACAGACGATACCTCCTTTGCCAACTCGTCTTGCTCAAGCTTGATGCCCGCGCTGCGTTCGTGCGTCACGATAGCTCAGCGTTCCTCCACTCACCGCTCGTCGCCCACAGCGTCCATCGCGAGCACTTCTGCCGCGCTAGCGACGGTGGACGAGCAATGGCCGCGGATGGTGGCCACGCTATTAGCGCAGCAGTCTGCTCTGCTACATAAGCTCGCTGCTGCCTCCGAGTGCCGCGCCAGCTCAGGCAGCGGTGCCGCTCTTGTGCCTCCTGTGATGCTGCCGCGGCGTAAGTGGCGTAACCGACGGAACCGACAACGCAAGAGATTACGGCGTCTGTTTTCGGCGACGGGTGCGTTTGTGTGCCCCGCGCCTGCGACGGTGGAAGATAAAGATGATAAATCTCCTCCTCGTCACGAGCGTTGCGAGAGAGACTCGTCTGTGGGTAGCTCGTCGCACAGCTCCCAGGACGAGCCGCCCGCTTCCAAAATCCGCCAACACACTCTCAGGTCTTACGTCAGGTTAGACATTTGAATTCGACCATTTCATCTGATCTTACCGTTATTATATAACTTAATAAATAATAAGCATTTCTGCACGTAGGTCTTATATGGGTTCGGCACTTGGTTGCTTATTTTTTTTCTGACTGCACAATAGTTCTGAAATTTACGAGATGTCTTCGCGTGCCTCTATTTGACCTTCGGAACTCGTTTGCGGGCCAGCCTTGTAAGTTATGCTTGGTGGTACGTTACCGATTTATGCCCGTTATTTATCTTTCGACGAACGAAAATCTCATGGATTTTTTGGTTTGTCAATAAAAAGAATAAATCTGTGTGATCACATATTGTAATGTGTGTAACGACGGTTTGCTGGTGTGTTGTGTTGCAGCGTTCACGAGACACACGCGGTGGCAGAGGCCCAGCACGAGAAGAACGCTAAGCTGAAGGAGGCGTTCGGCATTTCCGAGTATTTCGTGGAGGGTTCGTCGTTTGACCCGCAGCGGCGGGCGAAGGAAGAAGTCGTGCGTCAGGCCAGGGAGGCTGAGGAGGCGGCCAAGCGTGAGGCTGAGCGAGTGAAGGAGGCGGAGAGGCGTGAGGCGGCCAAGAAAGAGGCTGCTGCAGGAGGCGTCAAGACGTACGCGTGGGTACGGACTCCATCACCTGAACCCTCCACCGCCACCACGGACTCCAAACTCAAGAAAGACAAAAAGAGAAAGAAGAAGAGGAGTCGAGACAGGTTAGTTGTAGGACAAGTAGAACTTTTTTGACGTTTATTGGTCAAATTTGTAGAGATATCAGATTTTTTCTTTGAAATATCCATTTTTGTAAATGGTAAGTCAACTAAACTCTCAAGTTTGCAATACATTTATGTTTCTCTCATGATATAATTATGTGTGTCTTTAGCAAAATGGTTGTTGATGATGTACATGTTAAAAACTAAACGACAATTCCTCATCGAATCATTTCAAAATAATGTTTATACTGACGACATTGATGATAAAATTTCCTTTTGTCCAGGTCGTCGAGCTCCGAGCCTCCGAAGAAACACAAATCCAAGAAGCGGAAGCGGAACAGGTGAGGAGAAACTGTTCTATTATGTGTCATTAAAGATGAACTCCCCACGCTCGTGTCACTCACGTGGCTTATTCTTGTCTTGTGTAGTTATTCGTTTGTCTATTATGCCTCGTGGCTTGTGCTCTGCGTAGAAATATGAATTAATGGAATTATGGCGTGTAAAAATGTTCCCAACCGATACATTATCAGTCGCAGTCAGAGACATCTATTGATATCTCAATCTGGAGTAATATTATTTGTCATACATTTTCTAGGAACTTGACTCGTAAAATCAAAACGGCTCGAATTTAGCTCACTTTGTACAAAAAAATAAAACTCGCTGTTAAGAATTTGAGTTGCGAAAGTTATCTTGTATATAGAAATGTTACTCCTGTAAATAATGAAGCCAGTACAATGTCGCCTTCAGGTTGTATAGCATCATTTTAGTTCAAACGATCATCGTTATTTATGCGAATAAAATTCTTTGTATTTTGTAAGTTTATTAACAGCTGGTGATACGCTCGATTCCCGTACCTCTTTGAAACTGGTACTACAATCGTTTCGAGTACCCTTTGGCTAAATCTCTTCCAAATTCCCTGTAAAAAAATTTATATATCTGGATGTTCCTGCTATAGCTTCATCCTATGTAGTGTCAAAATTTATTTCAGCCGAGGTAAGAATTCGAAGAAAAAATGTGCCCTGGTCGTAGTTTACTTGGTGACGATCACTAGCCGCATTCGGTAAATTTTTTAGGATTATAACTTTATTCAGATATGGAGCTACCCAATATATTTTTATGTGGTCTTAATTTACGCGATACTTCACCTTTTACTCCCAAATTGTACCTCTTGTCTGAGTGCTGTTTTTACGAACAACCAGCATATTATCGACCAGGAATTACCAGCGTATGACCGTTCAATTTGTAATCAGTCATACGCATCTTGTTTATTTGTCCTCAGTTCCTTTCACTTGAAACTCGGAGATTTTGAAAATTTTAACCAGGTTTAAATTTCATGTGTCATACTTTATTAAATTACTCTTCAAATGCTGTTTTTTGTAAAATCATCTCGTTGCAAAACAAATACTTCATTACGAAAGTATCATTCTGAATTCGATTTGTACTTGAAGCCTAATTAATTCCGTCATTTTCTCTTTGGCAAGACTTTCCTAAACCAAGGTTTGTGGCAAAGGTAATCTCTCCTTAATGTTAGCCATGTCTAGTGATGCATTACTTTACACACTGAGCTGTACGAGCGACTGATGTGAAACACTTTCTCGTTTAGTCTTCACAGGCGGTGGGCTGTTTGTGGAGGGGGGTTAGGGTCGCGGCGGTTGACTGAACTGGGTTAGGGGACACTGTGTGGGGTTAGGGGGGTGCTTCGGTTGACTGTTTAGGAGTTAGGAGCGTGCGTTGTCGAAAAATTTGGGGTTGAGGGTTAGCGGTTAACTGCGTTGATAGGATTAGTTGACTGTAGGATTAGCACCTCCGCAGTTGACAAGGTTTGGTTGGTGTTTACATTATACAGTGGTTAAAACCCGCATTTCGAGGGTTTCCTAAACGTTTTAGATTCTATCGCCATCTCCGTCATGATTTCATGCTTTCAGATATGATCAGACAGGTTGATAGGTCGCTTTACTATCACATGCAATGTGTTTTGTAAAATTGACATGATCTAACATACATACAAGGTTGTCAATAAAAAGAGGTTTTCCTAAAAATTATTTTTATAGTCACTCAATTTCCTCTCGTCAGTCTCTTAATTATTTGCTTATTTGTTTATTTTGGCACAAAACGAGGACGTTTTGTTTTGTGATTTAGGTATGCATTTAATTCTTTGACAATGCGTTAATGTTATGCATCTTTAACGAATTATTTCTGGAGCTGTATTATGGACGTTAGATCTGCCCTTTCTGTCGAGTTCTTTTGTCTCCACAAGTATCCTACCCCTCACAGTTCACTTATCTCTTCCTTATAATTCCAATGATAAATAATTGATCATTAGCGACCATTTCAAGGCCAGAAATGGACATACAGGCTTTCAATCCGCCTTAGTTTCATGCATCATTTTTCAAATGAATAAAATTTGACGTTTCATTTTCTAAGACCGGCCTGTCAACTTCAATCAAATTAGCTGCGTGCTATTATTAGTTAGTGTGCGCATCAACTGTTGAACGCTTCATCATTTAGATCCTTTCAACTGACTCATCAGTTCAGTTGCCATCCATAATGTCTCCGTGTGATCTTAGTAGCATCAATATGACCTACCGCTTGAGCTCTGTTTGGTTACTGTGTAGGTGTCTGCAATTTCCACCTCGTTCTTCTCACTTATCTTTTGGTCGATCAAGCTTTGATATTCTTATCTCTCATGCATACTTTAATTCCATATATACTACTCGATGTACACTTGGTTATAATTGTTGCATTTACAAGAACTATAATTTCTATTTGTGTCAACCTTGAGCTCCTTACCTTTGATGTGTCTTATAAACTGCACCCAGTTTATCGCACCAGCGTCGCTGTTGATTCTTTTGCTTCTTGTTAGCTCTTGTCTCTGCCACTGCCCTGTCATGAGGTGTAGCATGTCACGTAATGTACCAAGGCCCGAGTTTTAATTCTAGAAGAGTGCTTGCCTAAAAATCACTCTTTTACCAATATTTAGATTTTTTCTGACTCGGGTAATTTGGATATTTCTGGTATCTCTTGAAGCAACATTGATATTATTCACGCACAGTTCTTACTTTAACTGTCGTAATAATACTTGCGTATTATAAACTAAAAAATTACACTTTTTCTGACCGTCTATTATTCTTAAAATGTTTTTTCCTGCTTAAACGAGGTATTGCATGATTATTTTAATTGAATTTCACCCATATCTCAGTTAAAACTACTATGTTTTACATGTTCGGCTACTTTATGCATTTTCTTTCTTTCTCATTTAACCTGGTAGAAAGGAAAGAAGTACCGAACATTTCAGTGCCCGGAAGCGGCCGGTTCCATACCACCGGCCCACGCCGCCCCCCGAGAGCGACTCGTCATCCTCTTCGTCGTGGTCCAGCAGGAGTCGCAGCCACAGCCCCCAGCGCCGGGGCAGCTGCCTCCGCCGCTCCCGCAGCAGGAGCGTCTCCTGGTCAAGACGACGCTCCCCTTCGTATGGCAGGACAAAATAATGTGCTTAAATACCTCCTTTGATAATGTGCTGAGTTATATACCTACTCTGGTGATATGCTTGATTACTTTTCTTGATGGGCCAAGCCATAATAACGTCTACCATCGATATTGTAACATCAAACATGTTATACTCGACTAAAGTGACGTGATTTATTGAGTCATGCGTGTAGATTGTCGTACATTCAGATTTGAAATCCTGTCATCAAGAACAGATCAATATCGCGCTATGCTCTGAAAATAGTCTATGTACAGAGCGAGATCCACACGTTTGCTGGTGCCATTCGCGCTGTTGATAAACCTAGTCGATGGATGAGAGGGTATAATTTGTTCTTGATCTTGAAGTTAGTTTGGACTAAAACATGTGTACGTAGAGCCGCCTCGCTTCTCAGTGTTGTTACTCTCTCACGAGAAAGAATCATGAGAGTTTATTGCTGCGCTGTACAAAGTATGTGTGTTATAACCTACCATTTATATTTTTAAGGTAATTGATATCTAGTTGGAAATTTATATCGATTGCAGTTGAAATAGAATCTTGATAGGAACATTTCTTAAACTTGACAACGTTTCATTCGATGCTTAGTATCATAGTATGTCTGTAACGTAAGTGGACATGCGCTGCGAAGCTCTGCGCGCTGGCCGGTCTCTTGACGAAGCCGTCTTGAATCGGCTCAACATTTACCTCTGTCGACCATGATGGTTCAGTGCTGACCTACAGCTCATAATACTGATCTTGGATCGTTTATAACGTTACCTGTTTGGAATGTTCAGTTCGCAATACCAAGTCCGATGCAATACAACTTCTTTCTGCTACCACTGCTGCGCAGCTCCAGTCTGCACATTAATTTGATATGAGATTTAACGCAATGTGGCAACCGCGAGCGTTTTGCTTCATTTATTGTATCTTTGAGTTGCTCTACGTCTTTGATTTCTAAAGGTTTACTCGAGTTTCCAGTTCTTTAGATGCGAAATAGATTTAAGTATCCGAAATACTTGGCTTACGTGTAAATATTGGATCCAAAAATTTTAAAAAGTTCTAGGCGAAGTCAAAGAAAATGCTCTCGGTTGCCAGGATGAATGTCACTGCTGCTGCTGCTGTTGCTTGGTTATATTAATGAAGCAAGCGCGAGGGGACGAGGAGTTGCAATGTCGAGCAGCGCCCAATCATTTCCAGAATCCAGATCATTTACATGAATTCATTTCATCTCCGATTTATTCTTGAAATTCACTGACCGATATTTCTCGAGCATCGGTCTAGCAAATTGTAATTTAAATTTCAAACTTGTGATTTTCGTTAAAGTTGAATAATGGGCTGAAGAGTTGTACAATGCAAAACACTATTGCAATTTTAATTTTTTAAAAGCTAAATGCACAGCCTTGGTGCTCCTCCTAAGCTTCAGGTCTCAGTAATGAAGCTGTTGTTAAGTTTGAGCAAATATTCACATCTGGAGGTAAAGTTTGCCTTCTGTGGTGTATCAAACTCTTTAATAATAATTTCAGTTCATCATTCCCTGTTTGTTAAAGACGCAGTCGCCCCAATAGACGCACTATCAACATTGCTCAGCAAATTTATGCAATATATTCTTTTGAAAATTAGTGCCATTGTCGTATGAAAAGTTGGATGTTAAAATATTTGTAGGCGATTTAATTTTTCTCGCGTGGTGAATAGTAATTGACAAACGAGAAGCGTATTCTAAATCTCGTGTCGTTTGTGAAGCCAACATGTTAGTGATGATACATCCTACTACCTAGTTATTAATGATACATCCTACTACCTAGTTATTAATGATACATCCTACTACCTAGTTATTAATGATACATCCAACACCCTAGTTTGTAATGATATGTGCAACGAATGCTTTAACCCAATTGAACTATTGAGTGTCGTCAACCTTATTTCTATTTGAAGAAGCTTGTTTATTAGGCTTAACCTCGACATATTTATAGCGTAAGCATTTCTTTATTGATTTAATATTATTATTTACTTGAAATAATTAAAGTTTACGGAGATCTAATTGATGTGAGATAATTTTGGTCGTTTACTGATTAATAATGAAACTCTAGTCACAAGCTTCAACAGATGATAGTGTTTCTACTAGTCACAAGCTTCAACAGATGATAGTGTATGAAAGTGTTTCTAGTCACAAGCTTCAACAGGGGATATTGTATGAAAGTGTTTCTAGTCACAAGCTTCAACAGATGATAGTGTATGAAAGTGTTTCTAGTCACAAGCTTCAACAGATGATAGTGTATGAAAGTGTTTCTACTAGTCACAAGCTTAAACAGATGATAGTGTATGAAAGTGTTTCTAGTCACAAGCTTCAACAGGTGATAGTGTATGAAAGTGTTTCTAGTCACAAGCTTCAACAGGTNTCTCGAATGCAACGTAAGTCTGCTCGACTTATCCATAGAAACATCAAGTGCATTTTTGAGTTACCCAGTGCAGTTGTTGTGTACAATTAACTTAACTAATTTTTATCCTGTCTCGCCACCTTAAACATTCTTTAGTATCTTGAGGTTAATTCTTCAGTTCATAAGTTCTACTCGCACTATAATTGGTCTTGCTATGAACATATAAAATTCAGGGTCACACATGTTTTTTCTTTAAATTATTGTAATCGTCAATGCGTTTTACAGAGATCCGTAAAAAATGTACGTGTATACCAAGACCATTCAATGAAATTTACCACTTGATAATTTTCATCGCTGGAATACAGAGATCTTTCAGTCTTCTTCCACCTAACTCCATATATTTTCAATAATTACTCTTTGATGGCTGATTTTTCACTATCTTGCGGTCATTGTAACTCTGATTTTTTTGCCTTTCACTTCAATACGCCTCAATTACAAGACTTCAGTATCGACCATATCAAAGTACATCCACATTAATCCTAGGTCTAAAGTACATCCAATTAACACCATGCACTCTAGATTTTTCTCTGGGCATGAGTTCTGTTACTTTTCTTCTGCTCCTGATCTCTTTAAAGCGAGTAAAAGATTCGTATAACATCCTTGTAATGTCAGCTCCGCCGTCCATATCAAGTATCTATCGCACCGATTCGTTGCTGCTGCTTCTGCTAATTTTCTTACCTTCTATCGCCTTTAATATGTTATCGAATTAATTTTCAACTATGAATAACTTTTCGTTGTTCTCATAGATTGTTCATTTGTACAGTCTTCTTAGTCAATGCAATTAATAATCCTAGAACTGAATGTGTGTAACCTGTACATTTGTTTTCTATATTTATAATAGACGTTCAATTCTTCAAACTCCACTCTACCGTATTGCTTGCTCTCTGTCGTGTCTTCTTATCTGTGAATGTTTGTGTGCATCAAAACTACATTTGCATGCTCACATAATTTTCTGACAGACTCTCTGTTCTCCTCACAGACCAGCACCAGCACCACCACCAACACCAACAGCAGCAGCAGCAGCAGCAAAAGACACCAACAACATCGATCTCTTAGCAGAGAGCAGAGTCCACAGCGCACCAATAAAAGAAAGAAGAGCAGCAGCAGCAGTAGCAGTAGTAGCAACAGCAGCAGCAGCAGTAGCAATAATGAGAGTGACAGCAGTGATAGCGGAGGCAGCGAACGTCATGCATCGTCCAAGTCTAAACCCCGGAAAAAGAACGCGTTGCGGAAACGGAGGTGAGCTGCACACGTCACCTCACATCCGCTGCTTCCTGCTCGTGTGTACTTAATCGACGTATTGTCATCTTAGTATTTTTATTATTTACTGAGACAAAAACAGTCATTTCTTCAAGTGTTGAGTGTGATGCATTCTTAGTAGTGAACCTTTGAATTCATTAATAAAGAGTTCATTTTGAAGCACCGGACACAATTATCGGATTCAGCGCACGAATTTTGTTGACAGGATCCCCCTTATTTATTATGTCTGTTTTCTCCTTGATCCGTTGAATTATTTCCTGAATCGCCTTCGACGTATTATGTTTATTTTTATAGTGTATTGATAGCCGCATGTATTTTGTATACCCGTCTAGCGTGTGCTACCCTGTAGCTACATTCATTGTCTTACCCGAGGCCGTCACTCTAATTGTAAATCAATGCTTATCAGGCAGCACTTGCATATTTTCATGCTCGATAACTTACAGAGATACTGTTTTGTGTTTTTATTCCAGACTAGAATAGTTAATTTAGCGGACAGCAATTTTTATTCGTTCAAAAACTGGAATTCTTTTTAAAAATATGCTCTCATGTTTGCCTTGTGCCATTACTTACGTCTACATTGCTTGTACTAGTTTACTTTTCATCTACGAAAAATGGAAAATTTATAAATTCTAAACTTTCTACAATTCAATATTTGATGTGTAGGTTTTGTCTTTAGAATCGTCTTTGCCAAATGACAGAATCTGCGTCTACGTGCAGCCTGTGCTTTTTTTTGTAACTTTGTAACACGAGCGACTGTTCTACTTCCACTCACTATAGAATAAATATTTGTTTAGTAAAAGTTTTTTTTTCATTTTCCTCCTGAACACATTTAATTTTTTTCTTCATGATACAGTTTCAATTGTAGCTTGCACGCGATGTAATATCCTCTTTGAACACCCGCATTGCTGTTCCATTGGAGCTTCACTTTATTTCATTTCTCTTACGCTTGCCTAGAAGTAGTTTCCAGGTATAGAAGAGATGAATTTTTAGTTCCATTCACTTCATTTTTGTTTGGTTATATTCAGTGAATTTTATTTTGACTTTGCAGAGACCCTTACAGTATTTTCTGTCACGGCGGCCGTTTGTTTTCCTACCTTTACGACAGCCGATTGCAATTAGGTTTTTGGTTAAATTCTTCGGAAAAAATTCTTCGTTTACGACGTCGTTTCGCTCGGTTTAGGGTTTGCAGCAGTGATATTCCGTGTAAAATTGCACAATTTTACATTCCGCAGCTAATGACAATCTCCGTTAATGGTTCATTTAGAACGAATTTATGAACGATTGACATTCATTTAGCGGCGCGAGAGAACTCACTTGAATCGGTATGTCTGCACAATCTGATGAATCTTGCTCATAGTAGTTTCAACACGTTTCATCAACTTTGATTTTCAACTTTGTAACTTTAGCGAATCAGTTTGAAAGGAAAGCGTTGTTAGTTGATTGATATTTAAAGAATGAGTTCTATAACGAAGATTTGTATTCTTCGTAACGGCTCGCTCTAACGTTGTAAGGAATTTTACTCATGAGTTATGATTCTATGAATTTCTATCTCAATTCATTGCTTAAAATCATCTGCAGTTCTAATTTATTTTAATTTCTAAACACTCAGAAATCTTCCTTACAAGCACCAAAATTTTTTATTTATTGTCCGTTCCATTGGTGAATGTAGTTTTATTAGCAGACTTTTCCACTTATTTATTTTTCCTTTACTATCACTAGAGTTGACAGCCTGCGCTAGAAATAAGTCATGCTTGCAAGTCGCCATTAAGTGTGTTCTCCTAGAAACCCGTCTAGCCAGTCATATTATGGCCAAACTTCAACAAAGAACCCCTTAACTGGAGCAACAATCTACACAAACAAGGTTTGTGCTCACCTGATCTTTAGTGAACCCGCAGCTTAGGTCACAACAAAACCATTTACTGTTGGATGAGTGATCATGAGTCGCCAAAGATGACGTAATACGTTGAGTTTTTGCTGGACTTGATACACCGTCGGGGGGTGAGTATTTCGGTAGCTTCTGTGAACCAAGATTTTTACCTGATGTTATTTCTCTTGTGCTCATGTGAACTGGTGTTATTATTTTCGATCAAAACAATGATTTTTACCGCATGATATTAAGGTTGTCATTTACACTATTGTGTGATGTAGAATTCACTCAGTGACTATAAAATCAACTTTTATGCATTAGATTCTCGTTTTACTATTCTACATAAGTTTCTTATTTGACACGAATAGCACGAACAAGATTCGTAACAGATTTCGCATTGCGTACAGCGGTGACGATGGGGCAAACGGGAGAGCGAGCGCTGACGCTGACGAGTACGAAAATTGCGATCGCGGAGACGCTCCAGCCATCGAAGACTCGAGTGAGAAGTCGGTGTCATCGAAGAAAGAAAAACGGATGAAGAACGTTTACGGGGGTAAAACTTGCCTGGATAAATCTCAACTTGATACCAAACCAAGCCTGCTCAACGGGGCAGTCAAGCAAGAGAAAAGTGATTGTCACAAGGCTTCGGTGTCCGTGAAAATTAGTAGCTACAGTAGGTCTGGTGCGCTGAGTAACAAAGATGGTTTCAGACCGAGCGAGGGTAGTGCAGGCAGGGCTGCCGGCTCATCGAATTCTCTCAGTGATGAGAAGCGTGAGACTTTGAGGCGTCTTCTCACCGTCTCCGGCAGTAAGGACACACGGTTGACTGCGTTGATAAGATTAGTTGACTGTAGGACTAGCACCTCCGCAGTTGACAGGGTTTGGTTGGTGTTTACATTATACAGTGGTTAAAACCCGCATTTCGAGGGTTTCCTAAACGTTTTAGATTCTATCGCCATCTCCGTCATGATTTCATGCTTTCAGATATGATCAGACAGGTTGATAGGTCGCTTTACTATCACATGCAATGTGTTTTGTAAAATTGACATGATCTAACATACATACAAGGTTGTCAATAAAAAGAGGTTTTCCTAAAAATTATTTTTATAGTCACTCAATTTCCTCTCGTCAGTCTCTTAATTATTTGCTTATTTGTTTATTTTGGCACAAAACGAGGACGTTTTGTTTTGTGATTTAGGTATGCATTTAATTCTTTGACAATGCGTTTATGTTATGCATCTTTAACGAATTATTTCTGGAGCTGTATTATGGACGTTAGATCTGCCCTTTCTGTCGAGTTCTTTTGTCTCCACAAGTATCCTACCCCTCACAGTTCACTTATCTCTTCCTTATAATTCCAATGATAAATAATTGATCATTAGCGACCATTTCAAGGCCAGAAATGGACATACAGGCTTTCAATCCGCCTTAGTTTCATGCATCATTTTTCAAATGAATAAAATTTGACGTTTCATTTTCTAAGACCGGCCTGTCAACTTCAATCAAATTAGCTGCGTGCTATTATTAGTTAGTGTGCGCATCAACTGTTGAACGCTTCATCATTTAGATCCTTTCAACTGACTCATCAGTTCAGTTGCCATCCATAATGTCTCCGTGTGATCTTAGTAGCATCAATATGACCTACCGCTTGAGCTCTGTTTGGTTACTGTGTAGGTGTCTGCGATTTCCTCCTCGTCCTTCTCACTTATCTTTTGGCCGATTAAGCTTTGATATTCTTATCTCTCATGCATACTTTAATTCCATATATACTACTCGATGTACACTTGGTTATAATTGTTGCATTTACAAGAACTATAATTTCTATTTGTGTCAACCTTGAGCTCCTTACCTTTGATGTGTCTTATAAACTGCACCCAGTTTATCGCACCAGCGTCGCTGTTGATTCTTTTGCTTCTTGTTAGCTCTTGTCTCTGCCACTGCCCTGTCATGAGGTGTAGCATGTCACGTAATGTACCAAGGCCCGAGTTTTAATTCTAGAAGAGTGCTTGCCTAAAAATCACTCTTTTACCAATATTTAGATTTTTTCTGACTCGGGTAATTTGGATATTTCTGGTATCTCTTGAAGCAACATTGATATTATTCACGCACAGTTCTTACTTTAACTGTCGTAATAATACTTGCGTATTATAAACTAAAAATTACACTTTTTCTGACCGTCTATTATTCTTAAAATGTTTTTTCCTGCTTAAACGAGGTATTGCATGATTATTTTAATTGAATTTCACCCATATCTCAGTTAAAACTACTATGTTTTACATGTTCGGCTACTTCATGCATTTTCTTTCTTTCTCATTTAACCTATAGTAGAAAGGAAAGGATTTAGCCTGATTGAACAATGGTGCTTTTATCAGCGTCCGTTGACGTGACTGATTTTTTTGCTATTTTTGACGTACCGTATCTCTCATATTACATTTTGTATCCAATCATCTAAACTGCAAATCAAAAGATTGAATAATGATTCAGGTATAAATAGCGTCTACAGAGGATGAATTCTCGCACGAAGAGCAACAGCTTGATTTAATTAACGTTCGTAGACAAATCAAATGGAAGCATATTGTGCTCATTGGATGTCACCATGTAAAACATATATCTTCGTTTGCCCCGTACAAACATGATATAGTTATTTGAGTTTTATGGTTTCTTCCCTCATTTGTGAGAACTGCCGTAAAGATCTTGTGCTACGAAGGACCCGTCTGCCTTTCGTTGCCTCCTTATGGACGAATTTAGTGTAGCATGCCATCGATGTGAGTCTTTATTAAGTCAGTATTGTCTGTATGTGAGTATATATTGTCTGTATGAACCGGTACATCAAAACTTGCTCGTTCCTGCACCTCCGTAATCGATTGTTGCACACTTCCTTAAATTGAAGTCAATCCATCAAAACGCAGTGCCGTGTCTTCCCTTTCCGTTAATGCCTCACTGCTAATCTTGAGGATTGTTCACTTCTGTGGGAACAAAGGTAAACATGTCTAATTCTGTCGTTTTGGGAATAAATACCTTCAAATAATTATAAATTATGTACTTTAATTAGTTTCGGTTAGGTATACATGTTCACTCTAAATCACATGACTGACTGCCTGCTCTGTTGATTAATTCAGATTTGTACGTTTATCATGTTGAATTTGCGTTACACTGCGACATCAATTATGCTGCTGAAGATTTATCAACACCCGCCGAGAATGTTAACCAAAAAACTACTTGTATGATTTTTCCGTTCTTAATTGTGTTGCAAGTAGAAATTTTTTTTTCTACTGAAAATTTCTACTGAAGTAGAAATTTTTTTTCAGTCGTTAATCAAGATTGTTGTATTTAAGTATCGCTTTGACTCACTCCAAGTTAATGCGCACAAGTTATCTGTCAATTTTCCTTAGCAAATATTTTATATATCAGGTGATGAAGAATACATGGCACACTAATTCAGAGAGGGGTATTATGTACTGTATATATTTCGTCTCAATTCACGAGTATTTTGATCGTGTTTTTAAATCATTATGGTTCTTTGTTCCGAGTATCAACGTGGGTAACAAAATAGCCTCCGTCCTTCTTATTTTCTTCTCGTAATTTATTTCGATATATTGAATTCTCGCCATGAAGGCGTCATATAGAATTTGTTAAATTATTTGTCGTCATAGTTCACCGGAGAGAACTGCGAGTAATTCATCCTTCGCTCTTATCTTATTCTCCCTGACAAACTGTACGGCTGTGGTTCGGATGTGGCATCTTTTGTATGGTATTGGTATTTACGCGTATATTCGTATATCCACTTGCTGGATTATGTAACTAACGCCAATTAGTGACATAATTCATAGTTACATGAATGTAGAAAAGTATTTTTAACGAATTGTTTTAATTTTGCAGGAGCGCTTCACCTAAACGCAGCAAACACCCCAAAACAAAAGTGAGCAAGAAAAAGAAGAAGAAGGAAACCAAGACAAAAAAACGTCGCCACTCGTCCTCCTCGTCGTCTGAGTCTGTGGACGACTCTGACGTGTGAGTTGTCCATGAGTACCGTCAAGTGAGGTGACATCAGCCACCGGGGGTGACTTCGGCCACCACTACAACAGAAACAAATGGCAGCAAAACAAAATAATAAACGTTGGCCAAAGTCACCCCGGTGGCCGAAGTCACCCCCAGTCACTTTGGCTAACGTTTATTATTTTATTTTGCTTGCTGTCATTTGTTTCTGTTGTAGTGGTGGCCGAAGTCACCCCACTTGACGGTAGTACGAAGCTCGTATGGTAGATACCGCTGCTTCGTCCATTTAAAATTCAATCTGTGTACGCAATATGCAGCTGCAATATAAACTTTGTGGTGATATGTATTTTAAATTGTGAAGGCAAGATAATAATATAGTTTATATATATATAGTTTTTTTTTGACAGTCGGGAGAGTCGCAGCGGTCAGCGTGGAGAGCCTCGCAAGCGCTCAGCATCTCCGTCTCGCGACGCGTCGTCTGGCCGCCGCTCCAGTGGCGTCAAGGTACGGCGCTCTATAGGCTCCTCAACTCACTCTATACATTGAAATACTCTTGTTCATTTGTCTCTCAAGACGAACATTACTATTTTATGTTACAAATATCGCTACCTCCTGCGCTACTTTTCTAAGCCTCTGCAGATCGATGTCATAATCGTGTCTCCGATGTGGAAGAACTCAGATGAATTTAAATTTCTCATCAAATTTACGATATCAAATTAATTCCAATTCATGTACATATTTCCCTTCAATATGTTTTTCTGAACAAAAATTCCGCGTTGATTTCACCTCTATCTTGGCCTGATGATTGCCCAAGTTCACTCAATATGCATGAGGTTTGAAAGAAAACCCAAATGGAATTATACGACTTTTTGTATTTTTCATCAAACCTCATTTAAGGGAAAAGTTCATTAAGTCCAAAGAATGCTGCGCAAGGGTGAAATTTCCCAGTCTTTGATTGTGAAGTTAGCCCTTGTTTGTTCTACTGACGACGATCTGAATCGAGGTTTAGAGATCCGCGGCTGCTGCTGATGTGTTGTTAGCTATAACCGAGTTTGTGTTCTTTGGACTCAGCTGCCGCCCGCTTCTAAATCCGAACACCAATTGTAAATTCATTCATTCACTAGTCGCTTTCATGATTCTAGATTGACTCTTATTCTAGCGTCAAAATATGTGTTTTTTGCAGGCTGATGTGCTATTTCTCAATACCTTACGAAAGCCCACCTTCTGAACGAGCGCTCACGTGCGCGCGACTCCCAGGGTTTCAATTCTTTAATAACTGCCTGTTACCAACGCCTTGTGTGAATATATACATGTAATTGAACGTAAAGACTAAATTTTTTAAACTATTTAACTATGTATGTATTTTACTATATCTAAGTCGGTTAGATTTGAGGCGTCGTTTAATCTATCTAATTTTCTTAATTTGAATCACGTGGCCAAAGTACAACTGATGGTCCCAATTTTAATGATTAGCTCAATTTCCAGCTCGGTGTTAGTTTAATCAGTGCGCTGAGATAATGTAGGTCTTTCAAGTGTTTTTAAGTCATTATGTTGGTTTTCTGATTTGGATGCAGGGCGAGCGTGCGCTGCTCAAAACTATTTGTCCTCTAAACTGTTGCGTGCGTTATTTTGCTCGAATTCATCTAATGGCCATTATTATCCTCTCTCGTTGTTAACGGAACAGAATTAGAGAGCACAGGTAAGCATGTACTTTACTTATCGTCACACATATACCTTTTAACATAGATTTAATAAGAGACGGTATTAAGCGCATTATACTTGATCATAACAATGTTTGTCCAGCCTCTATTATTGTACTCTGCAACCAGACTACAGCTACTCCATCTGATACAATTATTTATGGGCACTGAAGTATAAAATGTTTCTCTTTGTGTGTTCGCTTAAGGTGGAATTCTACGATTCTACGTGAGATAAATCTATACGAAAGAATTCAAGTTGCCCTTGAGCTTTTTTCTAATAGAATAATATTTCCTTAAAGTTCAACTTGCACTCATGAGTTTTTTTTTAGTTGTGAATTTTTATTGTACTTATTGATTGTTTTAAATGAGCTCAAGCTTTCTGTGGGTGATTCATACATCGAGGGTTTTTAATCGTGAACTTTGAAGATTTATACGCGAATCTGCTTGTAAGGGAGCGACTGAGACGTGCGTGGAGACTTTTTTTCCGGCATCTGAGTTGCGTCGTGCATATATGGTACTTCACGTAATGCATTGACTGGAAGATCATTTGAATTACGTTCACTGCTCCTAATTGTCAGTGCATGTCTGCTGACTATATGTATCTATCTAGTTTTTATGTATATCTAGTTTGTTCTAGGCCGGTTTGTTTCATTAAAAGCGGCGCTGCCTTAAAGCTGATTCGCGCTTAAATTTTGATTGGGTGAAAAGCTTTGTGCTGAGCTCATCGGTGTGGAGAGCGACGTATGGGACTCTAAGAAGCCAATGGGTTGTTGGGTGTGTGTTAGATACGGTGGTGTTTAAAGTGTCACATTGTTGCCATATTATGCCTCGCTCCCGGCGGGACACTCCACCTCCTACAGCAGTAAGTATCGGGACCAGGGATAGGACAGGCGCGAGCGTCAGTGTCGATGCCATCGTCACTTCATTGTTCCTGATAATTATATTATATATAAAGATGTTTGAGTATCATTATTATTATGTAGCGTAGTGAAGCTCCTGCCACGCGAAGCTTTTACTTTTTTTACTCTCTTATGACTGTTAATTTTTAATTTGCTTTATATATTAATATTACTCTTGTTAACTGAAGATCATACATTATTGCCTCTATGCTGCACGACAAAAATTTCATTCCCTCGTGAGTTTGGATTGAGATTCATTCTTCCGGTTGCGCAAGTAATGTGAATTTCATTTCGAATGTTATAATAATAATCACTCGTAGTAACATTCGTCAAAACGCATTATGTTCAGGATGTTAAGAAGTGTTCGATTTTCTGTCTTTTGCTTATTCCGTATAATTTAAGTTAGCAGTTGAATTAACTTACAATCTCATTTCTTAACTTAACGCTGTCTTCGCGTGGTAGGGGCCTATCGTTAGACTGAATATGAAGTAATTCTGTGGCACTTTCTAAACTTTGTTCCCTCTCATAACTGTGAGATTACTTACTAATGTACTGTTTGTACAACGTAATATTTTGATTATTTGTAATTACGCCATTTGTAAACCTGCACCAAAGCGTATATCCAGCCTCACCATTAGACAGCTTGCATCAAATATCACCTTCTATCAGTCTGTTCACACAAGCACTGTTTGTTGTTTGTGATTAAATAATTTATAATATTCTGTGAACGTGAGATTTTTCTCAGTGATTATTACGTGGTTGGTTTGAACACCAAGTAAACACCAAGTGTGTCATTTGAACACCAAGTGTCTCAATGTTGACTCATGATTAAGGCCCTGATTGAAAGCCGAGAGGCTTCGAACAGGCTCGGCTCTTCCCTAAGCGTTTCTTCACTAATTAGGATAGACTTTACTCCACTCGCAAATGAGATGGCGATATGGATTTTTCCATACTTACCCAGCTATTTATTTATAAGCGTCGACCAGTAACAAAAAATATGTAAACTTTGTATTAAAAGAGTTTTAATGAGAGGAAATTTCAAGAAACTTTGAATATTATTGTTCATCATGTCTGCGACTTTTACACTTTTTTCGAGATATAAACGGGTTGTAATTTTTATTGTCAATTGAATGGTATATTCGGCATTCCTTGATCAGCTTCCTTGTTATAGATATTTTCCACCAAAAAATATTTATGATCGAGTCTGCTGATACGCGGAGGGAAAATCCCGCATACTAGCTGCTCAAATGGAGACGTTGTGCAATGTTTGAGGGGAAAGAGACGTCGTAAATTACTCCAACTGTCAGTTCACAACGGGTGGCATGGTAAAGGCGAAGTCAATGAGGGGCGAAGAATAATACGTGGCCAGTGGTCGGCCTATCCAATTAGTTATAGCCGACCGCTGGCCATTCCTCGGCCACCTGAAAGCGACCAGTTACCGCAAAGAAGGGTCTGGCTAGGATATCATATTACAAAGAGTACAAGCTCGAGGGTAGCGACTGGCCGAGCTTTGGGCAGATCAAGGATTTTACACGATGGTCGCGAAAACCTCCCTCTCAGACTTCGCTGCATTTTGACTACAAGCCTTAAGATTTGATTGATTGCGACTCCTCGCATGCTGATGCTTTTGCCATTTCAGTCCCTTTCATAACCTAGCCAGCGGCCGATGGTTATTATCTAGCCAATAATAAGAATGCAGGTCTTTGATTGTTATTCGAATGTTCTGTATATTATTGAGAGAAGCATCACACGGTGTTCCTGGATAGAAGGATTTTCCTCTATCGCATCAAAACCATCGGCCGCTATGGTCTTTGACAAGCTGTACTAGATTCTATGCTGTAACTACTGCGCTTGCTCAGCATTTCGATCAAGTTTTGTTACTTGCGCTGAGAGATGCAAGTACGAGTTTCATGCATATCGTCCCAAGTTCTCGTAAATGAGAAAGAGTTTAATTATATTTGTACAGCCATACTTGCATGTGTGAAGTTCCTGTTTCTTACTTGCCAGCGAAGGCTGTCTCGAATGCAACGTAAGTCTAATCGACTTATCCATAGAAACTTCAGGGGTTTGAGTTACCCAGTGCAGTTGATGTGTGCAATTAATTTACCTAATTTTTATCCTGTCTCGCCACCTTAAACTTTCTTTAATATCTTGAGGGTAATTGTTCAGTTCATAAATTCTACTCGCACCACAATTACTGTTGCTAGGAACATAAAATTAAGAGTCACGCATGTTTTTTTCTTCAACTTATTGTAATCGTCTATGCCTTTTACTGAGATCCGTCAAAAAATGTACATGTACCAAGACCATTCAACGAAATTTACCACTTGATAATTTTCATTGCTGGAACACAGAGATCTTTCAGTCTTCTTCCACCTAACTCCATATATCTTGAATATTTACTCTGTGATGGCTGATTTTTCACTATCTTGCGCTTCTTGTAACTCTTTGATATTTTTGCCTTTCACTTCATTTCACCTTGATTACAAGACTTCAGGATCGACCATATCAAAGTACACGCCAGCTCAATTAACACCATGCACTCTAGGTAATTTCTGGGCATGCGTTCTGTTCCTTTTTCTTCTGCTCCTGTTCGTTTTGAAGCGAGTAAAAGATTCGTATAACATCCTTGAGAAAGATTCGTCGGCTCCGCTGTCCCTATCAAGTATCTATCGCACCGATTCGTTGCTGCTGCTTCTGCTAATTTTCTTACCTTCTATCTTCCTTAATATCTTATCGAATTAATTTTCAACTATGAAAAACTTTTCGTTGTGCTCATTGATTGTTCGTTTGTACAATTTCCTTAGTACATGCAATTAATAATCCTGGAACTGAATGTGTGTAACCTGTAGATCTGTTTTCCATAATTTATAATAGACGTTCAATTTTTCAAACTCCACTCTACCGTATTGCTTGCTCTCTGTCGTGTCTTCTTATCTGTGAATGTTTGTGTGCATCAAGACTACATTTGCATGCTCAAATTATTTTCTGACAGACTTTCTGTTCTCCTGACAGACCAGCACCATCACCACCAATACGAACAGCAGCAGCAGCAGCAAAAGACACCAACAACATCGATCTCCTAGCAGAGAACTGAGTCCACAGCGCACCAATAAAAGAAAGAAGAGGAGCAGCAGTAGTAGCAGCAGTAGCAACAGCAGCAGTAGCAGTAGCAATAATGAGAGTGACAGCAGCGATAGCGGAGGCAGCGAACATCATGCATCGTCCAAGTCTAAACCCCGGAAAAAGAACGCGTTGCGGAAACGGAGGTGAGCTGCACACGTCACCTCACATCCGCTGCTTCCTGCTCGTGTGTATTTAATCGACGTATTGTCATCTTAGTCTTTTTATTATTTACTGAGACAAAAACAGTCATTTCTTCAAGTGTTGAGTGTGATGCATTCTTAGTAGTGAACCTTTGAATTCGTCAATAAAGAGTTCATTTTGAAACACTTGACACAACTATCGGAGTCAGCGCACAAATCTTGTTGGCAGGATCCCTCTTATTTATTATGTCTGTTTTCTCCTTAATCCGTTGAATTATTCCCCTGAATCGCATTCGACGTATTATGTTTATTTTTATAGTGTATTGATAGCCGCATGTATTTTGTATACCCGTCTAGCGTGTGCTACCCTGTAGCTACATTGTCTTACCCGAGGCCGTCACTCTAATTGTAAATCGATGCTTATCAGGCAGCACTTGCATATTTTCACGCTCGATAACTTACGGAGATACTGTTTTGTGTTTTTATTCCAGACTAGAATCGTTAATCTAGCGGACAGCAATTTTTATTCGTTCAAAAACTGAAATTCTTTTTAAAAATATGCTCACATGTTTGCCTTGTGCCATTACTTACGTCTACATTGCTTGTACTATTGTACTTTTCATCTACGAAAAATGGAAAATTTACAAATTCTAAACTTTCTACAATTCAATACTTGATGTGTAGGTTTTGTCTTTAGAATCGTCTTTGCCAAATGACAGAATCTGCGTCTACGTGCAGCCTGTGCTTTTTTTTGTAACGTTTATCATCACGAGCGACTGTTCTACTTCCACTCACTCTAGAATAAATATCTGTTTAGTATGAGTTTTTTTTTTTGTTTTCCTCCAGAACACACTTAATTTTCTTCATGATACTGTTTCAATTGTAGCTTGCACGCAATGTAGTATCCTCTTTGAACTCCCGCATTGCTGTTCCATTGTAGCTCCACTTTGTTTCATTTCTCTTATGCTTGCCTAGAAGTAGTTTCCAGGTATAGAACAGATGAATTTTTAGTTCCATTCACTTCATCTTTGTTTGGTTATATTCAAAGAATTTTATTTTTACTTTGCAGAGACCCTTACAGTATTTTCTGTCACGGCGGCCGTTTGTTCTCCTACCTTTACGTCAGCCGATTGCAAAAATTGCACAAGTTTACATTCCGCAGCTAATGACAATCTCCGTTAATGGTTCATTTAGAACGAATTTATGAACGATTGACATTCATTTAGCTGCGCAGCTGCGCGAGAGAACTCACGTGAATCGGTATGTCTACACAATCTGATGAATCTCGTTCATCGTAGTTTCAACACGTTTCATCTACTTTGATTTTCTACTTGTTAACTTTAGCGAATCAGTTTGAAAGGAAAGCGTTGTTAGTTGATTGATATTTAAAGAATGAGTTCTATAACGAAGATTTGCATTCTTCGTAACGGCTCGCTCGAGCGTTGTAAGGAATTTTACTCTTGTGATATGATTCTATCTCAATTCATTGCTTAAAATCATCTGCAGTTCTAATTTATTTTAATTTCTAAACACTCAAAAATCTTCCTTACAATCACCAAAATTTTTTATTTATTGTCCGTTCCATTGGTGAATGTAGTTTTATTAGCAGACTTTTCCACTTATTTATTTTTCCTTTATTATCGCTAGAGTTTACGACAGCCTGCGCTAGAAATGAGTCATGCTTGCAAGTCGCCGTTAAGTGTGTTCTCCTAGAAACCCGTCTAACTAGTCATATTATGGCCAAACTTCAACAATGAACGCCTTAGCCGGAGCAACAATCTACACAAACAAGGTTTGTGCTCACATCATCTTTAGTGAACCCGCAGCTTAGGTCACAACAATACCATTTACTGTTGGATGAGTCGCCAAAGATGACGTAATACGTTGAGATTTGCCGGACTTGATACACCGTCGGGGGGTGAGTATTTCGGTAGCTCCTGTGAACCAAGATTTTTACCTGATGTTATTTCTCTTGTGCTCATGTGAACTGGTGTTATTATTTTCGATCAAAACAATGATTTTTACCGCATGATATTAAGGTTGTCATTTACACTATTGTGTGATGTAGAATTCACTCAGTGACTATAAAATTAACTTTTATGCATTAGATTCTCGTTTTAATATTCTACATAAGTTTCTTATTTGACGCGAATAGCACGAACAAGATTCGTAACAGATTTCGCATTGCGTACAGCGGCGACGATGGGGCAAACGGGAGAGCGAGCGCTGACGCTGACGAGTACGAAAATTGCGATCGCGGAGACGCTCCACCCATCGAAGACTCGAGTGAGATGTCGGTGTCATCGAAGAAAGGAAAACGGATGAAGAACGTTTACGGGGGTAAAACTTGCCTGGATAAATCTCAACTTGATACCAAACCAAGCATGCTCAATGGGGCAGTCAAGCAAGAGAAAAGTGACTGTCACAAGGCTTCGGTGTCCGTGAAAATTAGTAGCTACAGTAGACCTGGTGCGCTGAGTAACAAAGATGGTTACAGACCGAGCGAGGGAAGTGCAGGCAGGGCTGCCGGCTCATCGAATTCTCTCAGTGATGAGAAGCGTGAGACTTTGAGGCGTCTTCTTACCGTCTCCGGCAGTAAGGACACGACTGCTGTGTTAGGCCGTAAGAAGATAGATAGTTATAAACTTAGTCTCACGTTTCCTGATGACGAAGAAGATGAAGATGATAACCGAACAGATTCCGTAACTTCCGTGCCTGGTTTGAAGCCCCCTTCCCTTCCTGACCCCCGATCTCCATTGTTGACTAAATTAAATCAGACACTTGAATGCAACGGAAAAAAATCCTCGCAACCGCAGCCTCAAAATGCAAGTGTCGTGGCGTCAATGGCGAATGGCAAGCTTCCCGCTGTGCATGCAGACAGCGGCGTTCTTCAGCAAGCTGGTTTGAACAAGGCACCTCCGATGAAGGCCAGCGTCCTCCGTGGTCAAGTAGCTCCCGCTCGCGTTCTCGGTGCGTACGGCTCTGATCACAATACTTTATTTCCATTATGTTCTTGAAATTGTTTTTACGCAATACAGTGCTTGTAAATCATTTATTCATACGTAACGTTAACGCCGACAATGCTTAAATGTTTATACTGTATTTAGTTAAGGTCGTATCGTTCCGAAGTTGCCGCACATTTTGAACAATATTTATCACTCTAGAGCAGGTATGAACTACAGTGTCATGTGCGCATTAATCGTTGCGCACGTATGTACAAACTTCCTATTGTTATTTGCTAAATTATATTGTTACTGCAAACAGTTGATTTCTCAATGTTCTTGTAAAGATGTCAGTTATCGCCGTGAGAACTAGGTTCCGGTTATTCGAAACTTAACCTCGTAGTATTTTTTAAAGTCAATGTGAAGTATTCATGCATTTCAGGTCTCACTCCAGATCACGATCGAAGCACAGAAGATCTGGGTCAAAGTCGTCAAGATCAAGATCTCGGAGTTTTTCGCGATCCAGGTCTCCGTATCGATCTCGATCACCTTCACGGCACTCTAGATCTCGATCAACTTCGCGGCACTCCAGATCTCGATCACCTTCACGGCACTCCATATCTCGATCACCCTCACGGCACTCCAGATCTCGATCAAGATCACCAAAAAGGTCACAGACTAGACATCGGTCCCAAACTTTGTCTAGGTCAGGATCGCGATCGAAACATGGAAGCCGTTCGAGAACCCGAAGTGAGAGCCGGTCAAAATCTAGATCGCGATCTAAACGATCGAGAACTACATCCTACAGCCGATCTTCATCCCGCTCCCGGTCTTACTCAAGATCAATATCGCGATCAAGATCGTCCTCCAGATCTAGAAGTAGATCTCGGTCGGTTTCCATACCTAGACGTCGTGGGTCACCGTCGTTTTTGGACAAGCGGCGGATCACAAGGTTTGCCTGCTGTTTTTTAAAATTATTTTTGGTTATGTTTTGTAGTTTTATCATTTTTCATTCTTATATTAATTTTATTTCACATAAACATGAAGTTGCCGCATTATAAGGTTGCGCGTTGAGACCGTACTTTTAAAAATATTTATGAGTTAGTAAGTCTGGCCGCCCAACGTCTTTTCGAGCTTAACCAACCGATACCAGGAGAGAAATTAGCCGCTATATGTGTACTTAAGGCGCTACGTGTAGTATAGTAGTGTCTGCATTAAATATGCTGTTAGACATATCACCGATTCATAACATCACAGAACATTCACTGCTTGCTGTGGGTCTCGAACACAAATCACTATTCCAATTTTGCGTTGCTTAACCGCCCGGCCTCCTCGCCGGTTTTAGTGTCGCGGGAAGCTGGGATCGAACACATAGCTCGCAACTCCGATCTTGGTGTACTCTGAACGGTTGCCACTGTGCCACCCTGCACAGTGACCGCTACGTATACTTATGATAGCACGGCCCCTGATCTCAGAAAGGAGGTTTGACTGGACTACATTTACGGGTTGTTTGATCAACTTACAATCTATATTATTTGTAAAATGATATTGCACTTGTTAATTTGTTTACTGAGATATAAAAATCGCAGAAAAAACTCAATTGATGAATTTCCTCGCCCCTTCGTCGGGAGGTGCAGTTGCAAGGAATAACTGCCTCGTATATTTTTGCCGATTAAAGGACAATTTTAGGATTATAGGATTTTTCTTGAATGTGTTTAATTTAAATTACTCATTTATCACACTGAATTACAATTTTAAAGTTGAAAGTTCAGATTAAACTTTATCACTCTTCTCAACATTATCAAGTTTAGCATCCAGTTCTGAGTTCTGAGAGTACCGAACATTTCAGTGCACGGAAGCGGCCGGTTCCATACCACCGGCCCACGCCGCCCCCCGAGAGCGACTCGTCATCCTCTTCGTCGTGGTCCAGCGGGAGTCGCAGCCACAGCCCCCAGTGCCCCCAGTTGCAACGAGTTGCAACTTGATGAGATTTCGATGTTCGTAATATTCAATGAATACTCAGCCGTATTCGTAAAAAAGAGACAGGGTCACAATATATTTCGCGCGTGCACCAAACATCATAGTCCAAGTTCTATTCAAGTTATGGTTAGAATATCGCTGAGTTGCAAATGACACGACTCATCGCAAATGACAATTTCAGCTTTAGATAAAATCTACTATACGCCAAGGAACCCTTGTATTAGTGCTACCAATTATAAACGTTACTGAAAATTACGGACCATCAGTACTCTGTTTCCACACTAAGGGGATTCTTCTCCAATGCCTCCTAATCTTGCATTATTCCAACGCCAAAATAGGTATAAAGTTTACTCATGTGAGAGTCCAGAATAGTAGAAATGTTATTTATGAAGATCTAATTGGAGTAGCTTCATAAATAAAAAAAGTTCTGTGACATTCACCAGCCTCGTGTCTGTCTTGCAAGTATCCAAAATTCATTTCAATTGCACTCGAGAAAATCCAACTAGAATAACGGATGAAAATATGGATCTGTATTCTACACTTTAATAAATGTGACCTGATATTGCATTGTGTTTCATTTTAAAATGGTTCTAGTAACCAATCAAAGTGATATAATTTATCAAGCTCGAACTTTTCTATGCACTATACGGTTTTATGTTTTGGTTAACAGACTTGGTTGTAAAATTTACGGCCTTCAGATAAGACACTAATGGAGACGTGGAAGGCGATCATTGAGACCTTACAGTGGATACTTTCAACATATATTTAATGTAGAGAAAAATATACTATCTTCCATACACGGTATTATTGCAAGATAGATCTAAGTCTCGCTCTGACTTCCATCATTCAGCGATATAAACTTCTACAAAACGATGCCATGTAAAAACATTTTTAATCCATGCGAAAAAGGAACTTTTCACCGCACATGCAAGATATAACGATTTACGTTACGTAAGACAGGCGTCACAGTTCTCCCGTATTGCGTAGAACTCGAGTAGAAAAATGTCGATAATATGTTCCGATTACTCATTAAAATAAACACAGTAAATTAAAATACAACACGAAAGATCGCAATGAAATACTGCGGCAAAACGAAACCAATTCCATGTTAGCCGAGTTACAAAAGTGTCGACATCACAGTTAAACATGTTGCCCTTTACATGGGGATATCTTTAAAGAAACAGATCCTTAAGACTGTAATATATCTCTCCTAAACAAAAAAGTTCAACTTTTCAAGATGATAGTTATGGCAGCAAAAATAGAATCAACGAAGCAATGACAGAAGGAAAAAATGTTTATTCAGAGCACGATACGTTGGTATATATCCCTAGTAAAGCTGGCTCCATCATTCACATGAAGAAATACAAGCAATCCTTTAAGTAAAACTATCGACATTATAGTTAAACACTTGCATTTTTTCTATTTGCAAGTAAGGCAACACGATCACTAAAGAAGAATAATGTATAGCTGGCATCTCCCACACTCTTTAGCATCTATCTCAATTATCTCTAAAAATACTTAGCATCTTTTAAGACAATTTTGTTTAAGCTGCATACGAGCACGTGCAACCCATTTTTCTGTCTCAGCCCTCAATGTTTTTAAACAAACCTTTACTACGGACATAGAGTTTAGTGCCCGTATGCACTAGCGAGTAGAACATTGATAGCTGAAATATATACGGTAGCATTGAAATAAGGACTAAAATTAAGTGATCGCCAATGGACAACAGAAGTTTAAACTATAAAAGCACAGGAGGGGATCCCAAAACAAAGCAAGACAGGGTAGCGAGTCAAAATTAATTAATGCAGTTTGCTTTAATGCCCAGGTAGTAACATGTGAATATTTACGTTCTAATACAGAAATGATACAATCACAGTGATTATTATTTAAAAAAAATTCACTGGCTGGCCAACCGTTTCAGCCAGTCACGGCGAATAACGTTTAAAGAGGACAATTCGTTGTGTGTGTTTAGGGGTGTTTAGTGTGTCTGATTATATGTTCGTCTAAGTAGTCTTTGCGCTTGAATGCGGACTCACAGAAATGGCACCGGAACGGCCGTTCCTCCCGGTGGTGGGTTCTGATGTGGCGTTGAAGGGCTGACCTGCACAAGGAGAAATAACTTCCTTATAAATAGTTAATGAATTATATCCACAAAAACAGACAATCCCCAACAGGGGATCATGGGCGGCTTGGGTGCTACTGGGTTAACCTAAAAAGAATAAAACTAAAATTTAAATCAGAGAAAGAAGTTGAGCTGTTGAATTAGTAATTTCTTACCTACTGGATAAGGTCGCTTTACAGATGTCACACGTAACGGTGACGACGGCGTTGGAAAATATATTTCCCATCCTGGTTGCCTGTTGAGAGAGATGTTTGGGATTTAGCAATGGAAGTGGAGAGGTGTGGTCTCCACTCTTCGCTTGTTCATACATTGTACTCTCGAGCCCCACTTCATTAATCTCACCTCTCTCATTCAGAATCACCTCCATCATAGACTGACGCTCTCTCTCGTACACTCATATTCCATCAACAAGTGCTCCACAGTTTCCTTCTCATCCTCATCACACATAAAACATTTATCTTCCCTCCTCTCATTCCACCTGTATGTACGTCCATTCACACCTAGCGCACCTGCCCTAACACAAAACAGAAGGTCCCCACCTCTAATACCATCATACATACATTCATATTTTGGCATCGCTTTCATCTGATACAGTCTTAGTGTCCTTTCCCTCCATTCCTTGCTTCCACACCTTCAGCCCATAGTCTTTCACTTGCTTATTTATTTCTCTTTTCCACTCTTTTTCATCCCACTCTATCCCAATCGCACCCCGTACTGTCACCACCCATTCGTCTTTTCTATATCAGGAAGCATGGCTGAAGTATGAAGAACAACTGAGAAGAACAAAAGTGATCATTAGAAAGCACATTGTGTAGTATGAGCGAAATAGGATGAATGAATTTATTTTGAATGGACAGAGAGGTGGACGGGAATGGTATGCATTCCTAAGAGGTGACAATAGGGAAAAAGGTCTGAGAGTGGATGGGCTGAACATAGGAGGAGTGTATGTGACTGAGAGAACAAGAATGGCTGAAGCTGTGAAAGAGTTTTGGGAAGACCTAGGTGGGGTAAACGAGGAATTTATGCCTGGTGAAAATCTCATATCTCTAGAACATAAAGATCTGAGTGGTATAGATGGGGAAATTACAAATGTGGAAGTGAAACGGGTGGTAGAGCGACTGAAGAACAATAAGGCAACTGGAATGGATGAGATACCATATGAGATGTATAAGTATGGAGGTGTGAGTGCAATTGGTAGACTGACTGACCTATTCAATGTTGTTTGGATGAATGAATGTGTACCTGAGGCATGGAATGAAAGCCAGGTTACCTTGCTGCACAAGGGAGGCCACAAGAGCAAAAAGGAACTGAAAAAATACAGGCCAATTGCTCTTGCTGACACCTGCAGTAAGATTTTCTGTGCAGTTTTGAATGAGCAAATGCAAATATGTATGGAGCGCGAGAGAGTACTTGGTGAGGAGCAGAATGGTTTCAGGTTTGACAGAAGAGCAGAAGATAACATATTTGTTGTGAATGAATTGATTGAAAGAATGAAGAGAGATGGAAAGAGAGTGTACTTGGCGTTCATAGATATAGAAAAGACATATGATAGAGTTGACAGAAAATTGTTGTGCCAGATATTGGAAAAAATTGGTATGAGTGAAAAGTATGTGAGGATCGTTAAAAGTATGGATGTGAACACTCGAGCTAAATATAGGCTTGGAGATGTAGAGACTGACTGGGTGAAGTGCGTGAGGGGTGTTCGACAAGGATGTATCCTGTCTCCACTTCTCTTCAGCCTATACACTGAAGAGATGGCTGCTAGACTGAGAAGAATGGATGTGGGAATGTGTGTTGGAGATGAAAGACTAAAAATCTTATTGTATGCGGATGATGCAGTAATAATGAGTGAAAATGGAGTTGAACTTCAGAATATGCTTGACTGTATAACTGAGTATGGCAAGGATCTCAATGTTCTCTTTAGCCCAGAGAAGAGTCAGGTGCTAGTTGTGAATGGAGCAGCTGAGGATGTGGGTAGAGTGTGGTAGAGTGTGGACCAGTCAACTCACTGCCACTACCGGTCAGTACAATGCCACTACCAGTCAGCACACTGCCACAACCAGTCAGCTCACCTGCAGCTGCAGCTGCTGCTCAGCGTTTGCAGCGTCCATCGCATGTCGGAGCTGCACGCTCTGGGAGCGCTCGCTGTTCAGCTCTGTGCGCAGGTCGCTGATCGTCACCGTGAGTGCTGACTGCGCCTCCTGTACACACACACAGCATTAATACATTCCACGTATGTGTGGCCTTGATGTGTTACTCATACATATCATCCTGCACACACACAGCATCAATACATTACACATCTGTGTATCACTGATGTGTTACTCAGCAGTGTGTTACTCATACATATCAGCTCTTTGGCTGAATGTATCATTACTATTTGATCGGCTGATATGAATATATTAAAAAGGGACGAGAAAACTTTCAACATTTCTTCTCCACTGAGAGGAATTAGCAATTATATTTTATACACACCTTATTATTATTTATTAACGCACTGTCGGAAAGCACAAATAATGTATAAAATTATTACTATTATAACCTACCTATAACCAAGATTCATATAAATACTATAAATGATAATACTTATATAGAATGGTACCTGCATGAGGCCGATGGTAGCGTAGGCATCATCGAGCTTCTTATTGACGCTGACGCTGGGTCCCTTCCTGGCGTCAGACCAGCAGCCGTCAGCTGCAGCTGCCAACAAGATGTCAACCACCTGCTGCAGCTGCTCCCTTGACAGCTGCGCCTCCTCCAGCGTACGTAGGATCGTCTGCACGCTTGCTGCTGTAACGGAGTACAGAAGTTAATTGAGAAAACAGCTGTAACAGAGAGGAGTTAATACATAGAAAACAGCTGTAATGGACAGCAGGAGTTGATGGAGAGAAAACAGCTGTAATGGACAGCAGGAGTTGATAGAGAGAAAACAGCTGTAATGGACAGCAGGAGTTGATAGAGAGAANGCTGTGTCCTAATTACCGTGATAGCTATACCCTAATTACCGTGATAGCTGTGTCCTAATTACCGTGTAGCAATACCCTAATTACCTTAATTGATTACATTGAAACAATGTTTATAAAGAATCGATTACATTGAAACCACGTTTATAATGAACTGATTGTGTTGAAACGTTTATATTGAACTGATCATGTTGAAACAACGTTTATAATGAACTGATTATGTTAAAACAATGTTTATAATGAACTGATCATGTTGAAACAACGTTTATAATGAACTGATTGTGTTGAAACAACGTTTATAATGAACTGATCATGTTGAAATGTTTATAATAAACTGATTATGTTGAAATGACATTAATAATGAACTGATTGTGTTGAAATGACGTTTATAATGAACTAATTTTGTTGAAACAACATTTATAATGAACTAATTGTGTTGAAACTACGTTTATAATGAACTGATTATGTTGAAACAACTTTTATAATGAACTGATTATGTTGAAACAACGTTTATAATGAACTGATCATGTTGAAACAACGTTTATAATGAACTGATCATGTTGAAACAACGTTCATAATAAACTAATTATGTTGAAAAAACGTTTATAATGAACTGATCATGTTGAAACAACATTTATTCAACATCATGTCAACGTAAGAAGCGTGGTGGGTACAGAGCAGCACGCACCTCCGTGTGGACGCCGTTCATGAGCCCCGTTGCCTTGCTTGGCCTCGTCTGTTTTGCCTTCGAATCATCAGGCTTCATTTGCTTCTTCTTCTTCTCATTCTTTTTGGCCTCCTGAAGAATAAGCATATATGTATAGAATATATATAGACTCGAAACAAAAACTCAGTAACTCAATATTGTCCTGTAACGTTCACCTACAAGTTACTTCAGCATAAGAAATGGTAGTATTAGGAACTCAATTTTATCCTATATTACTTCATCGTAAGAAATGGTATAACAAGATAACCTGTGATTATTGCAACCAGTTTGAAACACAAAAAAAAACTTTTCAAAAAGTACTAATAAGTAAGTTAATTAATGCTAAATAGGTTACTAACCACAAAACATACATTCTACACGTTACTGTTCTAATATTGCAGTTTGTGAATAAAATGCAGAAACTGCAACAACAAACGTTGATAAAACATGGATGCACTCCAAACGAGCAGTTAATCATTTGTTCTATTGATAAAACTCTGCACGTAGAACATTAATGACTCGATTAAAAATATAATCTTGGTTGGATGAATCCAAAGAATGTTATCTTGCTTTTACCATATAGTAAAATGCCTTATAATATATAAATAATAAGAGTGTAATTATAATTACTAAATGAACAGACCTGTTCAGCCATCTCCTTTAGCTGCTGCTCCACCTGTTGCTTTTTAAGCTGCTCCTGTTGCTCAAGCTGCAGCTGTTTCTGTTTTTCGAGTTGCGCCGCTTCTTCAAGTTTCTTCTGCTGCTCCTGCAGCTCAGCCTGTCTGCGCTGTTCCTCGGCCTGTAGGCGTGCCTGTTCTGCCTGTTGCCGTGCCTGTTCTGCCTGTTGACGCTTGAGTTCTTGGTGGCGTCGCTGTTCAGCCAACAGCAGCTCCTCATGGTTTTCATCTTCTGTTGTTGTACCTGAAACAGACATGAGTTAAATTCTTGTAACACTCTGTCATGTATCAAAAATTTTAAGAAATGAGAAATTCAGAAATGTTAAATGCATAACTTTGGTAATGTTTTTAATAATTCAAGGGAAATTATGCAGTATGTATAATTCTCCTCATTTAATCAGTAAACATTGGAACTAGTTCATCTTATCTCCAACTCACATGTATAAAAAGTTTATCCTAGAATGGAATAGACAGAATTATTTTCATACTGCACTTATTGGCATAGATGTACATTTTTCACTAGGTTATAAAGCCAGCATAAGATGTTTTGTACTCTAAAAAAATAATTTTATAATTAGATCTTATCAGTTCAAAAAGTTTTTAAAGAGAAAATTCTCATGTGTGTTTGAATATTTCAGCAATGCTCTGAATGAAGCAGGCTATGGATTTATAACTTAGCCCCCACCAGGGGAGTCGTGACCAGTGGATGTAGAGCGGGTTGGGGCCCCACCCTCAGTAGCCTGGCTGGCACGGGGACGTGAAGGTCTCACTTTCTTAGTAGTCTGTAAGATACAAGAATTTTGAATTCAAGTCCAATAAATTTGTAAAATGATATTTCCATGAAACAAAAATTGCTATAATAATTTATGCAAAAATTACATTGAATCGTAGTTAAGTTAGAAATAATCATAAAAAAGCTGTTCATCAGCCCATCCATGATATCAAATCAACTTAGTAAGCAAAAAATAAAATCCTTAATCCACCTTAGGCTTTTTGTTCTTGGCATTTGATCCATCTTTGTGGAGAAGTCTTTGCTCAGCAAGAGCCTCTTCAAAGCTTGTCTCTTTAGTGCCTGCTTCGGTGAGGCAGAACAGAGCAAGTGTGATAAGGGCCACCACCCCCAGGAGTACAATGTACTCTAGCATCTGCAAAAACAAGCCAAAACGTAACAATTGTTTGATATTTATACTAAGTCATCTGGAGGGAATTACAAAGTGGAATCAAAGAAATGTATAGCTGTGATGCATATGAGAGGGAGAGGCTGGAGATGTTTAATAATGCTGGATGAGACGCTGAGCTTCGATGTAAATGAGAACAGGAGTCGAATTTGTTGCAATGATAATGTGATTGTCAGCATGAGATTGTCTTCATCCTGAATACCAACACTAACATACATAACTTAGATGTGGAATGAAATTTTTAACTTCATAAAAGTTTTTATAAGAAAGTCAAAGCTACTACAAGAAAATGTGGCAGACAAGGAAGAGAATGAGTTAGAGAGTGAAAACTGGAAGGGCACATGAACAAGAATTTTCTGAAAAATTCATCAATCAGTGAAAACCAAGAGCCTAGAATAATTGCTACAATTGCTGAAATTAAAGTTTAATAAATTAACAAAGCAGGATGGAATTCTAGGAAATGTGGTTCATATGTTCAATATTAATGTTGCTAGACACTTGCTTGAGCTGTAAATATAGGTAGGCCAAGTTAGATAGGAATCTCCAGTTTCAAGTGTCTTGATATGATAAGATATTAACATCTTTACATCATGTACATTTCCTATATAAGACCCAGTTACAAGGCAATAATTGATTCAAGACGCCTAATTCTCTTCCCTTAGTAACTGAAACGATATATATTTCTTCACGAACCTATGCTGCAACCTATCTCCTCCCCAACCTTGCCTTCCTCTTCCTCTCCTCCTCAACCTTGCCTTCCTCTTCCTCTCCTCCTCAACCTTGCCTTCCTCTTTCTCTCCTACCTCCAACCTGGCCTTCCTCTTTCTCTCTTACCTCCAACCTGGCCTTCCTCTTTCTCTCCTACCTCCAACCTATTCTCTCCTCCTCAACCTTGCCTTCCTCTTCCTCTCCTCCCCAACCTTGCATTCCTCTTTCTCTCCTACCTCCAACCTGGCCTTCCTCTTCCTCTCCTCCCCAACCTTGCCTTCCTCTTTCTCTTCTACCTCCAACCTTGCCTTCCTCTTCCTCTCCTCCCCAACCTTGCCTTCCTCTTCCTCTCCTCCCCAACCTGGCCTTAGTCTTTCTCTCCTACCTACAACCTTGCCTGCCTCTTCCTCTCCTCCTCAATTGCCTTCCTCTTTCTCTCCTACCTCCAACCTTGCCTTCCTCTTCCTCTCTTCCGTAACCTTGCCTTCGTCTCTCTTCCTCAACCTTGATTTCCCCATTTTTATAGATCTTCTTCAATTTCTACAGTAAAAAAAGTAAAAAATAGCATATTTTTACCTCATAATTTTGAAAATCACCTGTTTAACATTTGTTTTTGGCTGCAATTACAGGAAAATTCTGTCCAGTATTCCAGATTAGGCCTCAGGCACCATGGCATGGTGCACAAGCAACAAAGTGGAAAACATCTACCTTTAGGGCCATGCTTAGAACTTTCTCTCCATTTTCAGAACCATGAGATTTCCACCAGATTAATTATCTCCTACCTTATTGTTAACAAAAGTGCACGATTGGGCTGCAAGATTCCAATTGTATTAAAAATTTGTCACGTTGGAGCTGCAAGATTTCAGAAAGAAACAAGTAGAAAAATTCCAATCCTGATTAGTGATTACTGTCAGTCCTGCAGCAGGGTACCTACTTCTGTGCAGTTACTGTTGACTCTTGAGTAACAACTTATGTGTCTTCAACAGTAGAATCATACCCTGTCTGTCACTGAGTGCAGAGAACAGGCATACATTAAAAGTTTGTTGGGAAAACATCAGTATCAAAAAGAATATCTTCAGATCTTGCTGATTCATTACTGGCCAGGGTGCAGAGGGTGGATGCAGCGTCGCCAATATATGGGTTTTTAAGGCTTTAAGCCCTAAGCATTGCTGGGTAATTTTAAGATGCGTCACAAGGTAATTTTTAATGAAAAACCATTTACGCTGAGTAATGAAAAACTATTTACAAGCCACAAACTTATTTACAAGGCTGCATGCATGTTACAAATGCAAGAATTTAAATCTAAATGTGTTGGCAAGAACTTCTGAAAGCGTAAATTTTGCTACTGAAGCGTCGCCAAAGATCCTTCAATATTCATCCACTCTCTGCACAGTGGATTACTGGCAACAATTTGGACCTAAAAGGCTAAAACTGTAATCTTGGTACCTAACAATTTTCCAACTCTGCACTGTGCCACAGCCATTGTATGTTAGTGTTATAGTATTGTTATAATTGCTGATATACAGGATAAGGATACTGGCTCTCTCCAGTTTTTTCACTTCATTGTATTGTATATACTAACTATGCTTGACTAACTTGAGTAGGTAGGTACTTGAGTTCTGTTAAAGACTGTTATAGGACTCAGTTTCAGAAAGAAAGTCAACAGAGGTGCATTTCATTTACCACTATGCTTGAACGATAAGAATAACCATTCTAAGAATACCAAAATCTTTAGAATTTAGGCAGGCTTGTCAAAATCATTAACAAGATGAAAAGAAGCTCCAGAGGGCAGAGATTCAGATGGTCCAAAATCACAGCCCAATTTTCGTATCCATACGGTACCTATGAAAACATTTTATTAGCCGATTCTAACTTTTGTTACATTTGCATATATTTTAAATAGATAGGATTAAATAAATTATACACATTTAGTTACAGACGTGAATCAACTCTAAATGCTAGCTGCGACAGCACTAGTCGTAAAATAGATTTCTGTTGACGATCAACAACCGCAGACTTGCAGATTGCAGCCCTAAATTGAAATAGAACTGTAGTTGATTGCCCCTCCAAAAAATGTTAGCATAATATCAACTAAACATAAAGTGATTAACTTACATTATTGTAAAACAAAAGAAAGGGCAAAAAAATTGGGGACCGGAATATTATAATATTTTGAAAAACTTCCAGAACATCACCGCTAGCTGCTGTACGATGCCAGTTATCAACTGCTCAGCGGTCACGTTTTTTGTTGTCGGAACGACACCTTCTCTGTTTTGACAATCAAATTCCCAACCCATGGGAATTTTCATCATAGGTTGAGTGAATGCATCAGAAACTGATATGAAAGATATATTTCAAGAATTTATAGAAAATTTGAATCTGACATATTTATTTCCACTGGATTTTTTTGGACAGTTTACTGAAAATTTCACAACCACATGTGAATAAAATAGGATGCAACACCACGTTTCTTATTGTTTGCGATATGAACAAAAATGTTTTACCATTTCTCAACTTTTCCTAATCATAAAATATATATGCATATACCTAATTGCCGAGTGGGAAAAATCCCGTCACCGATGTCATGCTTCCTGGGAAGTTCTAGTGACGTGTTCCCTGATCTGATCGTCCGCGGCATTGCCAGTGCAACCGCTAGGTGACTCTCTCGCCGGAAGAAAAATAGAATGATTCGGTTACGAACAGGTCCTAACGACTTATTTAAGAAATAAAAATTCATAACTGACTCCTTTAATTGCACTCATATATTCTTCCTTAACTCGTTATTCCTAAATACTCTGTATTTATAACTTAAGCGAGATGATATATAAAAAAACTCATATTTTAGTACAGCATCGGCAGTGCGATAATATCCTATCTACAAATGACTCCGTGGACATTTTTAAGGACTCAACGCATACACATAAGCGGAATCAAACGCAAAAAGCACGTTCCAAGAAACCACATCACTCATAACTCCATCAATTATGAGCCGATCTCGATGTAGTTAAAAACACATCACAACCATATTCATGTCACTGCGTTGGCTGTGATACGGTCGCTTTCAGGTCGCTTTAGGATACGGTCGCTTTCAGGTGATGAGGTATTCGGGACTGTGCACTGAAGTCTGTGCTCAGTTCTCAGATCGACATATTTCTGCTCTCAAACGGATAGAGTTTTTAAGCCGTGTGATAATTCTGTAGCT